>NW_010292259.1:20035-24060 GCF_000700745.2 Antrostomus carolinensis | reverse complement strand
ATAAAGACAGTCTCAAAACTGAGTGCCTGAATTTAAGCCCTTTAAAATTAATATATAAATTATGGCCATGATTTGCAAGGTGTTCAGCTTTCCGCAAGTCCAGCAATATCTGTAGCACCTGCTGATGCTGAGAAATGCTGAGAATCAAACCACCCCCTTAAGAGCCAAAGTATGGGTTTTGGTGCCCAATTTTACCTCCCAAGTGATACCTGGACTGGGAGACTTGGCCCAGGTCTGTGGTATAGCAGGAAAAGGTTTCCTGTGAGTTCCCTACAGTCTCATGTTGTTCAGGGAGGCAGAGGAAATATGAGAAGGTACTATGACCCTGTTATTTCTGGAGTTATGTGCCACCACCTTCCCCAAAGACATTTTCCTTCATAGCCTTCCTGGTGAAAGGAAAAGATGAGATGACACACCAGTGTCATGTGGAGTTGATAACTGTTCCCCATCCTCCCCTTCTCTCCACAGCTACCCTCTAGCAGGCAACATGGAGAGGAGCCATTTAACCCCTCTTCATCTTTCCTCTCTTGCAGGTGGTCTCTCTAGGCCTGTATTTTGGGGATCAGGCTTATCTCCGCAGCAGCTGGAACATCTTGGATGGTTTCTTGGTCTTCGTGTCTCTCATTGACATTGTGGTCTCGGTGGCCTCTGCTGGTGGTGCCAAAATCCTGGGCGTGCTGCGAGTTCTCCGGCTACTGCGCACCTTACGTCCCCTTCGGTCAGAGCCCCACTGAGCACTGCTCAGCCCCCTCTTCCCACTGGGTTCCCCCAGGAAGGTTTTCAGAGTTAGGCCCCACTGTGCCAGGCAGTCTTTGACAAGCCATGAGCTACAGAGAAGTTCCCCTTAGCCACATGGCTCTGGCCCTGGAAGTACCTCATCAGACAACCAACCTGTGGGAGAGAAGAGGCTTTCTGGTTGCAGGAAAGTGATCCCTGCTGATGAGTCACTGCACAGGGAGAGCAGGGTCTGTTGCTGATGAAAATGCTTAGCTTAGGCCAAACACCTCTGCCCTGTCCCTCTGTCACCCCTCGCCTTCCTTTCCTTCCAGAGTCATCAGCCGAGCCCCTGGCCTGAAGCTGGTGGTGGAGACACTCATTTCTTCCCTCAAGCCCATAGGAAACATCGTCCTCATCTGCTGCGCTTTCTTCATCATCTTTGGCATCCTGGGTGTTCAGGTAGGGTTGTTACTGCCCATCAAACAGCCCCTATGTCTCCACCCCTACCATATGCACCTGTACCCCCAGGTACAGGCACAGGGAACTGAGCAAAGCAGAGAGAGAGGCAAGTATGGAAAGTTTCTGCAGCTGCCTTCTTCCGTGAGCTGTCTCCTACCATAATGTCCCTGCAGCCTTTGGCAAAGGCAGCATGTGCTCAGCTAGTGCAGATGTTGCTGGATGTGCAAGACAGGACTTAATGCTCACTCCTGGTAGGAGTTGGATCAGGGTTTGGGCCAGTGTTACAGGGAGAGCCCAGGGCTGGTGTAGCACAAGGCTTGCTGGGCACGCCCATGCCATGCCAACAAAAGTAAGCCACTCAGCGCCTGCTTGCACGAACCCTGCCTCCAGTCAGTTCTGCTTCTCCCCTCACTCTGAGCCCTAAATCCACCTACAACCTTCTTTTATTTTTTTATTTGATCCTCTTTATTTTTGGCTGTTGCATTGCAGAGGAGCAAGGGTGTGGGCGTTACTTCCATCTCAGGGAATGCGCTATACTTAGTCTGCTCTAATGCATCTGTACAAATGCACAATCCAGTACCTTCCATATGGGCAAAGGATCCCTGGCCAGAAGAGACACAGCAGTGCAGTGCAGCCCCCTGTGAAAAAAAGCATCTGAGAAGCAAGGAATGTTTTTTCTGGTTCTTTATTGTCAGATGAGATCTTTTCCCATCAGCTCTCTTAGTAACTGGGAAGCAAGGGGAGATCACACTTGGGGACCGAATAAAAAATGTTTTCCTTTTAGGTTGGTGGCTCTAAGTGTGCTCAGAAAGGCTACCCTAACAGCTGTCAGATGGTGAGGGCTTACGGTCACTATTGCCCTGGGGAAATAGAGGAGGCTGAAATGCCAGATATAGATTTATCAGAGTGGCCCTGGCCCTGGCTCCTTAGCAATGTGTAAGCCTGTGCTGTAAAATGGTCCTCCCTTTCTGTCCTGCTCCACCTGACTTGCAGCCCTGTAGCCCACTCACCATCTCAGAAACTTCTGCACATCCCAGTGAGCATGGGGGACCCAAAAGGAAAGGGGCTGACAAGGGTCACTCCTCCCCTGCAGCTTTTCAAGGGAAAGTTCTACCACTGCCTGGGAGTCGACATCAGGAACATCACCAACCGGTCCGACTGTGTGGCTGCCAACTACAAATGGGTGCACCACAAGTATAATTTCGACAACCTGGGACAGGTGAGTGTGCCCACAGCTTCTTGTCTCTGGTGGTAACCCAGCTCAGGGCTTGTCTCTCCCTATGAGTACCCCTTCCCGGGGCACAGATGCAATGCCTGGAAAGCCTGATCTCTGGTTCAGGAGAGGCAGTTATTTGGCATGGGTATCCACGCAGAAGCTGTGTCACTAGTGGGTTAGTATTATGAAGATGATTAGAGGATGCAGGGGAAAGAAAAGTGGTGGCAGCAGAGAGTTTGGTTTTCTTTCTCCTCCTGCACCAAGCAGATGTTCTAACAATCTCTCTCCTCTGGTGGGTCTGGCTGCATATGTCTTCCTGTCCCCGCTCCCTCTCCTCTGTGGGGGAAGGAGCAGGTTTTGATGTGTGGAGAGACACAGGCTGGAAGAGTATTTCAGTGTTGTGTGTGTTCGAGTGTAAACTCACAATTTTTTCCCAGCCTACCAGATGCACCTGCTCCACATCTGTTTTGCTTTGTGTGTTGCAGGCTCTGATGTCCCTCTTTGTTCTGGCTTCCAAGGATGGCTGGGTTAATATTATGTATAATGGACTAGATGCTGTGGCTGTTGACCAGCAGGTACGAAGGCTTCTTCATGAAAGGACCTTTTTGAGTTTCCTTGGGCTAGTAAGGCAGAAGCGTGCTGTAATATCCTGCTTCAGACACCTCCCTCAAATCAGGTGTCCCTTCTAGGGTCCTTGTGAATCCTTTGCTCACCTAGCTGCAAGAAGTCAGAGTCATGCCTGATCCATGCAGAGAGGTGCAGCTGTGACCATGCAGTGGATGTCTGTAGTAATTCTCACCCTCTACTCAGTTTGAATCACATGGCAGGTCTTTATCTATTTGTAATGATGGAGCAACAATGCCACATGTCTGGGCAGGCTGGCTCCTTCCTGGCCCACAGATGGTTATTTTAACACCTTGTAAAGCAGGAACTGTTGGGCTTCTCCCCACTGCATTCCTGTTCCTCCACTGCTAAGGCAATGACCTTGATAGTGTTCTGGTGTGGGTGCCTGCCAAGGGCTGCAGTACCACAGGCCTGAACCTCAGGGATGATGCTCCATTTACCTCTGAACCTCTGCACAAGATGCAACACTGTTGGCTTTGTAGGTTCTTTGTCAGGACACGAAGTCAAAGTCAGGGCCTCCTTTCTCTCTGAGCCCTAATGACATTTCTATTCTGGTCTCATTGCCATTTCGGTGGCATGTGGATGTTGTCTCTACTTGCCTTCGAGCCAAAGGTGTTCCCATAGAATCATAGAGGTTGGAAAAGACCTTTAAGATCAAGTCCAAACACTAACCTTATCACTACCAATCCCATCTCTAAACCATGTCCCTAAGCACCTCATCTACCCGTCTTTTAAATATTGCTAGTGATGGTGACTCCACCACTTCCCTGGGCAGCCTGTTCCAATGTTTGACTACCCTTTCAGTGAAGAAATTTTTCCTCATATCTAACCTAAACCTCCCCTAGTGCAACTTGTAGCCATTTCCTCTCGTTCTATCACCCATTACCCAGGAGAAAATACCAACACCCACCTCTCTACACCCTCTTTTCAGTTAGTTGTAGAGAGCGATAAGGTCTCCCCTCAGCATCCTCTTCTCCAGACTAAACAACCCCAGTTCCCTCAGCCACTC
>NW_010292259.1:9764-19856 GCF_000700745.2 Antrostomus carolinensis | reverse complement strand
ACAGGCCAGGATGCTGTTGGCCTTCTTGGCCACCTGGGCACACTGCTGGCTCATGTTCAGCCGGCTGTCGACCAACACCCCCAGGTCCTTTTCCATCGGGCAACTTTCCAGCCACTCCTCCCCAGGTCTGTAGCATTGCATGGAGTTGTTGTGACCCAGGTGCAGGACCCAGCACTTGGCCTTATTGAACTTCATACCATTGGTCTCAGCCCATCGATCCAGCCTGTCCAGGTCCCTCTGCAAAAGCTTCCCTACCCTCTGGCAGATCAACACTGCCGCCCAGCGTCATATCATCCACGAACTTACTGAGGGTGCACTCAATCCCCTCATCCAGATCATTGATAAAGATATTAAAAAGAGCTGGCCCTAAAACTGAGCCCTGGGGAATACCACTCATGAT
Organism: Antrostomus carolinensis; assembly: GCF_000700745.2. Lineage (NCBI taxonomy): Eukaryota > Metazoa > Chordata > Aves > Caprimulgiformes > Caprimulgidae > Antrostomus > Antrostomus carolinensis. The sequence continues at coordinate 19,456 of NW_010292259.1, read as the reverse complement.
TGGGTGCCAACTGGACTTAACTCCATTCAGCACAACTCTCTGGGCTTGGCTGTCCAGCTAGTTCTTTACCCAGCAATAAGTATGCTCATCCAAGCCACGAGTGGCCAGTTTCTCCAGGAGAGTGCTGTAGGAAACAGTGTCAAAGTCTTTACTAAAGTCTAAGTACACCACATCCACGGGCCTTCCATCATCCACTAAGCGTATCACCCTGTCATAGAAGATCAGTTTGGTCAGGCAAGACCTGACTTTCATAAACCCATGTTGATTGGGCCTGATCCCTTGGTTGTCCTGTATGTGACGCGCGATGCCTGGACCATCTATTTTACCACATACTGGTGGTGGGCCTGATCTGTGGCTGGGGTTGTGCCTGAATTGTGGGTGACTGTGCAGGTGGGCCTTTGACTCCCACCTGCTCCATCAATTGCCAGCTGATGCCAAAATCCAGTCAGCCAATTACAAACTGTCTTGCCTGTAGCCCCAGCTCTTCCCAGCCCACTCCCTTGATTTACATAACACCTCCCCACCAGCCAACTGTCATGGCAGGTCTCATCCCCATCATTTCCATCAGTTGCCCATCCAACCAATTGACTGACTCTGTTCTCCCCTGTCCTCCAGCCCGTGACCAACAACAACCCATGGATGCTCCTCTATTTCATCTCCTTCCTCCTCATTGTCAGCTTCTTTGTGCTCAACATGTTTGTGGGGGTGGTGGTGGAGAACTTCCACAAGTGCCGACAGCACCAGGAGGCCGAGGAGGCACGACGGCGGGAGGAGAAGCGCCTGCGCCGCCTGGAGAAGAAGCGAAGGAGTAAGGCACAGCCTAAGTGTTTGGTCGGTTCGTAGGCCAAGGTTTTCTGAGAAAAACTTTCTCCTCTTCTTTTTCTTTCCTGATGGACCAGTCTCCAAAATGCATTGCTTGTGGCTGCACTCTCAGCCTTCCTCCCTGTGCCACTGCCGTGTCGCTGCACACCTCACCAGGGTAGTCTGGAGAAGAGGGGTGTCTGACAAGGTCTGCTGGGACTCTGGGGAAAACCACGAGGGTTTTAGCACCTTTCCCCTTGGGAGATAACATGTACCAAAAATACCCCTGTGCACCTCATCGTGTGCACTGTTGACACAGGACGTGCTCACATTGGTACACCTATTGGGCTTGGGATAGTCCCACCTGGGCTTTGTGCAACCCAACTGATGTTTGGGGGAAGATTGGGACAGACCATCCTTTGTGTTTAAACCCAAATTTAAAGAGAGAGGGGGGAAAAAAAAAAAGAGGAAGATCCCTGTGTTTTGTTCCTAGCTCTTTCCATCAATGTTACAGTGTCACTCCTTGGGGTCCTGGATCTTCTGGGGTGAAGCAAGTCATCTGACTAGTGTTTCCATCCTCTTCTATATTACTTTTAGACAAATATTGCAAAAGTATACTTGTCCATGGAAATCATCCCTACTACCCCAGACTGATGGTTTTCTTACATTCACAGCCTGTAGGCATGCTTTCCCTTCCTCTGTTCCAGTTTTTCCCTCTCTCCTGTGACACCCCAGGGCCTCTCCTGGAACCATCTGCTCCCTTTTATCATTTGTGATTTTAATTTGTCGAGGCATGAAATGCTGATTTAGCAGCATTCCCACAAACATAGACTAACAGATTTTCTTTCTAGCATTCCTTTTCTTCTCTTTTTTTCTATTTATTTTTTCCTCACTTCTATTTTCCTCTTTGTTTGCATTTTTCTCTCCTTCCTATGTCCCCTATCTTTTACATATCCTTTTCTATTCTTTCCCTCTCCCTTTGTCATTCTGTTTTCTTTCAACACCTATCACCACTTTTATGCCTGCTCCCTCCTCAGTGTTTCTTACCCATTTCTCTCTTTCTTCCAATTTCTTCCTAACTCTGCACATCTCCCTCTTTCCACTGAAGAGGCGCAGCGTTTGCCGTACTATGCTACCTACTGCCCCATACGCCTCCTTATTCATTCGGTCTGCACCAGCCACTATCTGGACATCTTCATCACTTTCATCATCTGCCTCAACGTGGTCACTATGTCCTTGGAGCACTACAACCAACCTGTGGTGAGTGAGATCATGGAGATAAGCCCTGCTTCTAGTCATTATATTATTTTGCTACAGCTCTCTGACAGTCTCTGCCCATCAGAACAGGTAGAACACTTGAGTGTCTCTAAAAAATGCAGTTAAAACTTTGCAAGAGTTACCGTAGTAGGCAAAGTTATGTGAAGAGTTTCATATATATCCAGAAAAGTAGCCCCTACTCAGACACTTGTTATCCATAAAAATCAATAGAGATAAGGTATCAAAGCCAGAATCAGGCCCCTAGAAAGCATAGTGCAATTAAGTGTCTGTGCTTTATATTATTAAGTGGGTATGTGGGTCACCCAAGTTTAGCTGCCTGGTCTGCTTTGTGAACCTAACAGGAGGAGTGGTGGAAACAGCAGTGTCCTGGGAGCTTCAGGCTTTGCATCAGATTTCCAAATGTCAGTTCAATTCTCCTGCCATATGGCCTGAGCTGAGAGGACTATTGTAGCCGTTTGTGTGTCATGAGATATGGTGTCTTTACTGAGCCACCTTTTTTGCATAAGAGAAGCTGGGGACAAAGTGCTGAGCAGAGCCCTTCTCAGTTGCAGGGGCTAGTTCCCAGAAAAGGGCCTTGAAGGCCAAATAAGTTTTATACTTTGGCTGGGGAAGACCAAGTACCTCTGAATGTTCCTGGCCAAGCTCTAGATGCCTCTAATGGAAAAACTCTATGCTGCACACATCAAAGGAGCTTTCTACCTCCATATGTAGACAAAGCATTCATGATGACATCTGCCCAGTGGCATTTCAGTTTTCTTTTCAGGAGAACCTTGGTTGAGGTAATAGCTCTGGTGCCTGGGCAGATGCTGTCCAAGGTAGCTCAGGCTTTGATGAGGAACTGACTCTCTCTGTCCTCATTCAAATCCACTGTTTCTTGCCCAGCTGCTCACCTTTTATCTTGCCCTTGATGGTGCCTGATTTTACTCTGCGGGAACTCTTAACCTTTATCTGTTGTCATCCTCACATCAGGTCTTTGTTCCTGAAAAAGTCACTCCTCTTGCCTCCTCAGCTCCTTCCCCTGGAACGCAAGTCCAGCCATGCCAGCCTGCTGCCACACTCTGCTAAAGAATCTTGCCAAAGCACTTTGAAATCTCCCAGTACAAAGTGCCACCAAATGGCAGCATGACATATGCCTGCCCCATACCAAGGCACAGAGGGGTTTTCTCCCATCAGAGATGACATGTATACACAACTGGAGTAACCTTCATGCCTTACTCCTGGTCAATAGCTATGCCAGTGCCATAAACATGCTGCCGTGCAGCTGGCATGGGCTACTTGGTGGATTCTTCTCGCAAAAGCTGCCTCCTCCCTGTTATGCTGAGTAGTACAGGAGAAAAAAACAATAACTGATCATGAAAACTACATGGGACAGAGAGGCCAGCTAATAGTTACCCTTAGTAGGTAGCTTCCACATTCCAGTAGGTAGGAGGCGTGAAACAGCTTCCCCAACTCCCAGTGAATTCCTGGCACTCAGGAGACTCCCCTTACAGGCTGTGTGATATTGCTTTTACCTCAATTCTTTACCTTCTCTTTCTGCTGTCAGTCCCTGGAGACCGCTCTCAAGTACTGCAACTACCTGTTTACCACTGTCTTTGTGCTAGAGGCAGTTCTCAAGCTAGTGGCATTTGGTCTGCGGCGATTCTTCAAAGACAGGTGAGCAGAGGGGTTAGTCAACCATGGCTGTGGGACATATGGGTTTGGGATGGAGGTTTTGAGGGTGGATCCCTCTCTGGAGCATGAGGTGGTAGCAGAGTGCCCTGACTGCCTCCCAGTTCTGCACAGCAGGGACTTAGCCTCAGCCTGCATGAGCTGCAATGCCTAGGCAATAGTAAGAGTTGTCCAAAACCTGCTTCTTAGTTGGCATCTGCTGGTTAGGCTACAAAGCAAAGGAGGTGACGTTAGAGACAGCCATTTTTTTCCTGCCCTTGAGGCAAACTGGGAGCATGCTGAAGCAGAACATATATAACAAGGCTGATTCGAGATAGTAAGGCCATAAAAAGCTGAGCCCATTAGTCAAAGCATAGCACCATAGTAACACAGCTCCATGCTTTCAGATCAGGCTGGCTTGCCTCTGGCTGCTCAGAGTGTGTGTAAAGTGAATCTCTGTTTGTCTGCAAAAGCCCATATAAGCTGACTCAGAGTGGGGCCTTGAACTTGTACATAAAGAAATATTTAGGTTGAAGTGGAGGCAATTCACTTTCTTTTTCAGGGAAATGGAAAACTCCATCTTCCTTTACTCTCTTCAATTTTTCTTCTTAAGGTGGAACCAGCTAGATCTGGCCATTGTGCTGCTATCTGTCATGGGCATCACGTTGGAAGAGATTGAGATCAATGCTGCTCTCCCAATTAACCCCACTATCATCCGAATTATGAGGGTGCTGCGCATCGCCCGGGGTGAGAGAGACACTGTCCGGAAGCCGGGGTGTAGTGGCCGTGGAGTGGGACTTGCTGCCATGACTCATTGAGCAGTGGCTATAGTCATGGGTTCCTCCTGTCTCTAGACCTGTCAGGGAGGCAGGGGATGTGATGAAGGACAGCCAAGAGGCTAAGGTTTTCTGCCTTCCTTAAGCTAGGCATTTATATGCAGTGGTTTTAACAGGAGGTGAAGGACTAGGAGGGTGAACAGATCATGCAAAAGCTGAATTTTCTCTGTTTTTTTTTATGGGGCAAATATGACAGTGGTGTTTGGAGAAGGGGCCACCAGCAGGTTGAAGTTTGCACTAGGAGAGGACTAAATCTTCCTGGGGGTAGCCAAGATGTGCTAAGCTGCTTTAACAGATGATGGCTAGAGGAAGAGAAAGTGATGGAAAACATGAAAAATTGGAGCAGAGGGAGAGCTGTCATACACATTGCTGGGAGAAAGAGGGCTCTTGGCTAGACTGTCTAAGTGAAGCAGAAGAAGCCCAATAGGCATGGGTGGCAGAAACCGAGTATTTAGTAAGAAGGAGATGGGTGGGAGGAGAAGGAACCACTGGGGTTGTACAGTTAAAAGAAGTGGGCAGAGGGATAAAAGGGCTGAGGAGGAGAATCCTGTTTTTCTAGAGTAAGGTGAGACAGAACATCTGTCTTGTGCTACTGCCAATAGTAAGTCACACAAAGGATGGACCTCTTGAGCTCAGACTGAGTGACATTTCTCTTGTGCTTGTTGTGGCAGTCCTGAAGCTACTGAAGATGGCCACAGGAATGCGAGCACTGCTGGATACAGTTGTTCAAGCACTGCCACAGGTAAAACAGACCAGATACCCCAAAGACTCCTTTTCTGCACCCTTTTTCCAAAGCATTGATTCTTGTGGTGTCTTAGAGGTGGTGTCTACTATGTTTTGCGGGCAACTGCTTGCAGTTAATGTCCAGGTTTTCATATTAATCACAGGGGTACAGCTCACCTCATGTCTCTGTTCTCCACTGGGTGAATGAAATAAGGCTTGATTCCTGGACAAGGGCAGATTTCTTCCCATCATGTCTACCACTTACAACTAGTCTGTAGCTCCTCTCTCTTCTCTCCATAAGAAAGAAAGAGTGACTTGCAGCCATTTCAAAAGGAGGTCTTTGTGTCTCTGCCACTCTCAGCCTTCCCCACATGTGCCCCCTTTTCCACCCCCCCATCTATAATTTGCACTTCCATTGCTCCTTTTCTTAGCCAGTGCCGCCTCCTTCCTACTTTATTTTCTCCTTTCTCCTCCTGAATCCCTTTGTGTTTCTGAGCCTCTCATGTATGAGAAGCAGTGACGTGCTCTGTTGTGGCTCACACAGCCGGCAGTTAAGTGTCTGCTGCAAGACAGCTAGACAGAAGGATTTCATGAGCTGTGAGTGGCAGCTGTTCCCGAATGAGATGCTGACACGGTGCTTTACACAGGCATCAAACCCACTCTGAGGATACTCCGTGATGGATGAGAAGCCAGGGAGACTGGTCCCCTTCCCTTTGGATCCTCCAGAGAGAATTGTTAAGCAAAGAGTAATGGCACCAAGTGGCTCTACTGATCATACATCAGACTATTCCCTTGGCAGGCCCTGAGCAGGCAGCTATCTTGCATGATATCAAAATGCATGGGCATTTGTCAGTTGATTTATCAGCTAATGTGCCAGTCTCAGTGAGTGATGCAGAGCTGAGAATCAATCTGAAAACAGCATGAGTAGTTACCCAAGGAGTTTACTTCTGATGTTTGTGACAAATTATATGTCAATCTGAATTAGAGAAATCTTGTGGCACAAAAGTGAGGGGAAACACTGTGATCTTTCCTGGATCCTGTGCTCTGTCTGATCTCCCATGCTTTTCCTTATACAATAATAATTTCTATTTTTGTCTAATAATAATAATAATAATATAATAATTCCAATTTTTGTCTAATAATGATAATAATATAATCCATATATAGGATATATAATAATATCATCATCCAGGATAGCTGGGGGCTGAGATACAATGGGCAATGGAAAAAACAGGAGATTAAGGGTGTTCTTACAGCAGGCAGCTTTGGGCAAGTAGCGTTTTTTAGTTCTAGCTCTGCTGCCTCAGGCTGCCTCAGTGCAGCTTTTTTGCACCTTTCTCTTTTCCATTCCAGGAGCCACAGCTGCTGATTTGCTCAGGTGAGGATCTGGAATGGAGCAGGTCTCCAGATCTAGCATCTGCATATCTGTGGCATGTTTGTTCTGCAACCCAGATAAATGCAACACAGAGATATTAACAGCTGTCTGAAGTAGTATCCAGAAGCCCTCAGAAAGAGGACTTTGCAATGTATTTGCACTTGAATCAGGAGACTCAACTTCTACCCCCAAAATATAAAGAATAAGTAGGAGAGGGGGAAATGTTCATATCCCTGTCATGTAGATGGAGAAACTGAGTCCTTAGGTAGTGAAGTGTTTTGCTCAGGATAGCAAAAGGCATAACTAGGACCTCAGTTCGAGCCTCAGAGCCCTGCTATCTTGTCCTAGCTACAAACCACAAGTGCATTCTTCCGTATTTTATGAATTCTGTTTTTTCTCTCTCACATTCACCTACAGCTCCTTTGCTAACCAAGATGATAGGACAGGTCTTTTGGAGGACATTAATATCTGCCACAAAACCCTTATAAGCAGATGTCTAAAGGCCTGGCCTCTAGGTAATACCAAGTAATCCTTGCAGCATCAAAGCTTATGATCAGTCCAATTCCTGTTGATTGGCTTTTGCTTCTTTCTATAACAGGTTGGCTTCATTTGAGAGTTATATAACAGAGGGATAAAAAAAAAAAAAATCACTCTATAGTTAAAGTTATGTAAAAAAATCTGCACTTAAAGCAGGGTTAAAATCCCCCAGTTCCACTGTTAAAAGATTGAATTTAGTCTCCATATTTTATACACTGAGTCTTCAGGGGACAATTGAATTATTGTCCAAGATTTATTGGCTTTGCCAAAAGAAGCAGTTTAAAATAAGCTGTCCTTTCCCTTGTGCTTTTTCCTCCTCTCGACCTTTCTCTTTATGTTCCTAGAGCACAGACTCACATCAGGGATTTTGGCTTGCTAATGGCATATAAGGCGTCTCAAGTTGTCCTGTTTCAATTCCCTTCCTGTCTTTGTTATACTGCAACAATTCTTAATAGTGAATAGAACTTTAAAATTAAAGAGCCCTTTGGAAATTTAGCCCTTAGCTAAGTTTTATTAACTTCTTTTTCTTAATGCCTTGTAGATACAGACCCAGAGGTGCGCGTTCAGAGCATTTAGTATGGTGTGTCCAATTTAGTCATCAGAAATAATTCCTTCCACTGAGTATGTAGGGAGCCAGGGTCTGGCAGCCCAGGGGAGTGGGTGGGCTGAATCATTTATTTCTTTCCTGAATTTGGATGGCACAGCAGTTGCAATGACTATATTAGACTCCTGAAGCAGATGATCCTAAGAAAGGCCCAGTGACCACATTGTATTCAGAGCAGACACACACTGTTCAGTTTTTCAAAAGCACCCATATTAGGTCCTTAGTTTTTCCCTGCCTTCTCTTGCTCCACCAACACTGTGCTAACCATTACTGGCATTTTCTGTTACTGTTCAGCCTACCTCCTCCAAAATTCTCTCCTGCTCCTCACATAAAACCCGTCTGTCCCACATACCGCGAGGCAGGAGATTTAGAAGCAAGCAGTGATTTGGGAGAGTGAGAACTTAGGGGCAGTACCCATGTTGCTGGTGGCACTGCTGCCTTTGTGCACCACAAAGCAGCAATCATCACATTTTGGGGTTTCCAAACAGCAGCTGCTGGAGGCCTAGAAATCAGGCCTGTAATTCACAAGATACAAAGGAAGCTCTGCTTCCATCTTGGCTCCTTCATAGTTTCCTCTTCTCTCTTCTCCTTCTCCTCTCCACATGTTTCAAGCAGGCCATGACCCTTCTTCCTTCCTGCCTGTTGACTCCTGCCACAAGCCCTGCTGTAACCTCCATATGTGGCTGGTGCTTTGCCCCACCATGCTCTGCCTGGTTCATGGCAGGAGCTGGTGTATCTGTGTTCCTGTCTTTTTGGAGCACTGCTATTGTGTTCTTCATGTGAGCATAGCTTCAAGGGACTTGGGCAGTTTGGTGGGGCATGTAGCACTGCAGGACATGTCTTTGTGCTGTAACCCATAGCTTGTCCTTCACCCAGCCAAACTGGCTTCACCCTCTGTGCCCCTGCTCCCCTGCTTTTTGTATTCACCTGGCCAGAAACTGCACACTTCAGTCAGTCCTGGATGGAGCTCGTACTGGAGAGGGAGCAACTGAGAAAAGAGCATTCTTGAAGTCCAGAAGCAACTGTTGCCATCACTGGTGATTTCCCAAGTGTTGAGCAATTGTTTGGTTGCATTTGTACACTGGGAAATTGCTGCTGTTCTCTTTAGGCTTTGAAAGACAGAAACACTTGCCTGCACAGATGAAATAGGCTTTGGAGTAAGCTGACCATGCCGTTTGCTTTCAGGTGGGAAACCTTGGACTGCTTTTCATGCTCCTCTTTTTCATCTATGCTGCTCTAGGAGTGGAGCTCTTTGGAAAACTGGGTAAGTCTCAAGCAGACTGTGCTCCAGTGTAAGCTACAGACCTACTGGGAAGCTGAGGTTTCTCCAAATCAGTACTTATTCAATAAAGGACTGAATTATTTGGTGGCTTTCATTCTCCCTTATGCATAATTGATTATAATTAAAGGATAAATTTCCTTCTAAATTGTTATTCTTCTAACAGCCTAATAAAGCAGTGTCTGGTTTCCCTTTCATTCTTAAACTTTTGCTTTTTCTGCACTGCCTACCTTGATATTGCCTTCCAGATTACAGGAAAATCTCAGGGAAGGCTTGATTATGTATTTTGCCATGGAATATCAATCAAGAAGGAAGGCAGAACAATGACACATTGGGAGGATTCCCCTGAGCAACTGAGTTACACTGCCTGATATCCTGGGGCTGAGCCATCAGGGATTTTTCTATATTGCTGGGCAGTGGCCAACTGTTGGACAGGGTGCTGAGGCCATTACCTGAAATCTGCAGGCTGGGGGAAGGCCGAAGTCCCCTTCCCCAGTTCCTGCTGTTGATCTCAGGGCTAGCTGTGTGTCCTCCACTGATAGCTGTGGTCCCCTTCTTTTCAGTATGCAATGATGAGAACCCCTGTGAGGGCATGAGCCGCCACGCTACCTT
>NW_010292259.1:0-9728 GCF_000700745.2 Antrostomus carolinensis | reverse complement strand
GGGCGACAACTGGAATGGGATCATGAAGGTAACTGAGCCTTAGGGGTGAAGATGTATTTATTGTGGGAAAGGAAAAATCCTGATGTGTGCTCTGTTCAGCAGTGCTTGGGCTAGAAAAGGAAAGGTGCGTAGAAGCTGAGTTGCTAGAGAAGGTACCTGCCTGGGCAAGAATCTCCCACCACAGCAACTCAGACCTTAGGCTCATTTAATCCTACAGACATCTGGCTGAGAAAAGTACAAATTGTCCTTGGGGGGAACAAGAAGACTGTCTAGGCTAAGAGGGAATATCACTGTCATAAGGCCTGTTATCAAAGCTGAACGTAGGTGCATTGGGCCTGGCACCCATCTGCAGAGCTACCAGGAAAATAACTTCTTTCCTTCAAAGGGCAGGGTGAAAAGAAAGTTCTTAGAACACATATGGTGCTTTTGAGTCTGAATGGGAGAAGGCAGTACCAGACTGTTCAGTTTTGTTCTTGCTCACATGTGCAGCTATAGTGGCAGCAACATGTGATGGTCTGGAAGTAGTTTGCTCTGTACACCTTTGGACCTATTTGCCCTGAAGAAGAAAGCACATGACTAGATAGTGTCCTTGATTCTTTGAGGACCTCATTATCCCAGAGGGTATGGGGTGATAGAGATGTTTGCCCTGTTCTTTCCATTGACATCGGTGTTTTTGACAGAAAGAGCAGTCAAGCTTGTATTCTTACTTTAGTCCTTCCTTCCTTCCATCGTTCCCTCTCAAACCCAACTTCCCCTCAAGGATACCTTGCGTGACTGCAGCCACGATGACCGGAGCTGCCTCAGCAACCTGCAGTTCATCTCCCCACTGTACTTTGTCAGCTTTGTGCTCACAGCCCAGTTTGTCCTCATCAATGTGGTGGTAGCTGTGCTTATGAAACATCTTGATGACAGCAACAAGGAGGCCCAGGAGGATGCAGAGATGGATGCAGAGATTGAGCTGGAAATTGCACATGGGCTGTGCTCCCGCAAGTCAGGATCCCCAAATTCAGGACAAGGAAAAGGAGCAGGAACAGGAACGGGAGGCAGTGGGAGAACAGATCCTGAAGGACATCTGTGCATGAGATGTTACTCTCCAGCACAGGTGAGTATACCTTTGAGCTTACCAACCAGACTGCAGCACGTAGCTGTCGGGAGAAGCTGTGCAGCCTAGGTGACAGAGGGCTTAGCTGTAGCAGAGACTTTTCCACATCAGGGTGAGAGGTTTGCTTTCAATGGTAGACTTTTGAGTTGGTAACATTGTGTGGGGACAAGGCTGTGATAGCAGTAGGTCCTGTTCATTGTCATCATGGTGTAGGAACCTGAGGACCACCAGAGGAGGGATGGAGCAGATCAGCTAAAGGTATGTTAGGAGTGAATATGAGAGGGGAGCACAGGAGAACAGAGCAGGGGAAATGACAGATCAAGAAGAGTAAGGCACTCCAGCAGAGCTGGAGGGAAGACATGAGCAGTGCTGTGGTGCACTGACAGTGAGTGAAGACAGTCCCTCCTCTTTTTTTTTTTTTGTATTGGACTCTGGCATCTTTGCACACCCCAAGGAGCAAATGCTCCCCAGTGAACCTGTGCAGGTACCTGCAGAACAAGGTGCTGCTCCAGATGGGTCAGGGTGGAGAACCCAGCCCCAAATTCACATGAAACTTTGTGCATTCTTAAAATGATCTCTCCCATCCTCCCCCCTTTCTTGTCCCCTAGGAGAACTTATGGCTGGACAGTGTCTCTTTAATTATTAAGGACTCCTTCGACGGGGAGTTAATGATCATCGATAACCTATCGGGCTCCGTCTTCCATCATTACTCCTCGCCGGCCATGTGCGAGAAGTGTAACCATGACAAGCAAGAGGTAACCTGCGTACGAGGATGCGTGAGGGGACTCTCCCCCCAAGATCTGCACACCGACACCCACATGCCCGCAGGTCATCCGTTGTGTGCTCCTGGCTGTAGATTGTGTAGACAGAGAGCGTGTTGACCTGTGTTTGTCGTCTGCCATGAATTGATGATACTGCCTCTAGTACAGGCCTACCCTCCTTAGCTACAGGGGGATGATTGAGGTGGTGGAAAGGTGCGATGTGCCAGGACGCAGGTCAGGAGGGATTGAATGAGCTGTAGAGAAATGAAGGTGTCCTGGCAGCTTTTATTGTGTTCACTTCTGCAAAAAAAGCAGAGGTTCAAGCTTCTGTTGTACAGCACTCAGGTGCAATTCAGTAGGTGATTTAAGCATGAGTTTTGTCTTCATTTTAAGCATGTGCTTGCTTATTCCCTGTTGAGATTGATGAATTAAGCACATGCTTAAATGCCTTGTTGAATAGAGTCACCATCTGTGAGCAAGGATTGGTTTGTGGTAGAAACCAGTTAATTAATTTGAGCAAAAACTAAATAAAAATGGGCCCACTGAGAAAGTTTGAGAGTCTCTTTTCTGATGTAGAACCCGTTAGCTGACAAATGAGTTGTTGCTAAGAGCAGGGCACCAAATGGCTTAGACTTGTGCTTCTATAGTTAGTAGATGCTTTGGAAAACTACTTCCTAAGCAATTAGTCTTTTCATGTTGTGAAACCTCAGGAGCAAAGTAATCTGGGAGGTTAGATGAATAGCAGAATTAATTTTGTTTCAGAAACTGTTTTATTGTATTTTAGTGCTGTGGTCGTGGTCAAACTTATAACAGTAGTGTGGCTCATCTGTCAGTATATTAGTGACAATCTTCACCTTCTCAATCCACATAACTAGCTTGATGTGTTACTATTGGTTATAAAGAAACCAGGAAACATGGGAGAAGAGCTCTCACTGGCAAATTACTCTATCCATGTTTGAAGAAAACAATATTTTGTTTGGCTTCAGATGCCTAGTTCTGGTGCTTTAATTTTTTTCAGCCTTTCAGCTATCTGCTTGTCCCCCTAGCTTCCCTTTAAAAATATCGAAATGTGAACAGTGCTGTAGTTGATCAGTATTGCAACACTTCACAAATGGGTGCTGCATTAATGCAGCCAAATAAGTATTTTTCAATTAACTGCAGTTTCCACTGCTTTAACTAATTCCTTGTATTCAGCAGTTGGTGCTCAGCCTTCTCAGAAAATCAGGTCTTCTAAGGCAGTCCACAATGATTACCCAAAATTAAGTCATTTGCATTTGAAAACCTTCCAGATAGTCTTCAGTATCCTGCCTAGGAAGGAAGACAACAAAACCAGATTTTATTACCTTCCCAGCAAGGAAACTAGACAGCAAAATCTTCAAGTACAGCCCTCAGCCACAGCAAAGAGTTAAACAGTATAATCACAACCAAAGAATTATTCTTAGATCGTATTTTCTAGTGGTTGTTGTAGAGCCATAAATTATTTTTCTAAATTGATATTTCATTACATCTAAAATATGGAATTGAAAAGAAATTATCTATATCTGCAGGAATAACTTTAATAGTGAAATGTAGATATTGAATCAAAACTACAGCTCAGAATTTTAAGTCACTTTATCATGACCTTCTCTTCATATTTCAGAGTATAAAAAACATTGATGAGATTCCAAGAGGAAATCACTACATGGAGTCCTAGCTAGGCTTGTCCCAGCACTAACACCAGCAATGGACCTAGTCATTAAATTAAAGTGTAGGCTGGTACACCAACATATCCGAATGTGCATTGTACACACAGACAGAATTGTACTATCTCAGAAGCAACTGACAGCAAGTTATGTAGGCAAAACAGTTTTTATCTAGCTCTATTCAGTACACATGTGTTTGAACAAAATAGTATCTTGCTGCCCAACGAATCACCCTTAACTCTGTCCTTGTGACAAAAATCACATATTAACCAAAAATGTTCACTCCCCTTTTGTTTGTAGATTAACCTGTCAAGATATTGAGCACATTGGATGGACACAACTTTTAAAGATATGCTCAAAGTTGTTAATAGATGCTAAACATTTTGTTGCACGCAGTAGAAGTGCTCAGTGTCTTTCCCAGTTAAGCTGTTGGCATGTTGTTTTCAAACCAAGTATTTGTACAGTTAAGGATTTTTGTAATCATGGCTCTGTTTTTAAAGATACTTTATACCTGCAACTATTCTAAGGGATATGTGAGCATGGTTCAGCGTCTCAGGTTGGTGTCCACGGAGGTTTTCATGGTTTGTGCTCCTAGTGAACAGCCTCTTCTCCCCTCACTGCAATTTTAAAAATTTTTTTGTTCCTCATCTTTAGTCAGAATATTTTTTAATTCAGCTTTTATTTTATACCACTAATCTCTTCTCTTGTGTTGCTGTCCTTTCACTCTTGAGCTGGTTGACAGTCAGACATCTGTGTATTGGTGGCTGATAGTGTGTTTACCCAGTGTCAGGAGTTTGCCTGTGAGCAGTGGTGAACTGTGTTTCCACACATGCGGTTTATCTATTCATGACTTCGTTGATTATGTTTTTTGTGTAGATCTCAGGGTGGCCAGAATTTGTGAACAAGTGATTCAGTGAAGAACAGACTATTCTGGCTTTTGTTGAAACCCTTTTTTATGGATGCAGAAGGTAGTTGCAGATGTTATCACATTGCATACTCGCGTCTCTGTAAGTACAGCTGTAAGGATGTTCTGGCGTAATAAGCACTTAGGCGAGTAATGGATGACTATGCACTTTAAGTGGGACTGAATGAAGACTGTGTTTCTTTACACAAGTAGTTGCTGACTGGTGCAACTGTGCTTGACGTAACTTCATTGTGGGTTCTCTGGTGCATCTGTGCTCTGAGCAGCAGTTGTTGGTTTTGGGCTGTCTTCATGGTTCAACAGCACCCTGTTCCTATGTCAGAATAATATTCCAAATAAGATGTCCTTCATTTAAATCCAGCTCTAGTTTTCCGTCCTATTTATTCAAAGCGCATTATCCTTTGGATGGAGACCTCTTTCAGTCTCTGGCATTGGCACAAGTCATGAAACTCCCAGCTCGAAGGAGTCATCTCTCCAAATGTTCCACCTACTCTTATAGCACAAAATCTGTACCTGCCTCTTGCAAAGACAAACACAGGGGAGGACAAGATAAATGGCTAGGAAGCAAGCTGTCCTGACTGACACAACCAAGAATATAGCTCTCAAGTCAGGTGCTGGTGGTGGGAACTGGTGAGACTCTAGAGACCAGTGATGGAAAGCCAAGCACAGGAGAGACAGAACAGCTGCTTAGGCTACTATGAAAAGGAGATGCTTTTCAGGCATTGTGAGAAAGAGGTGTCAGGCAGAGGGGAATTGAAAGCTTGGAGGCAAGAGGATGGGAGAGGGGGACGCATAGTATGAAACAGTCCAAAAGATGAAGCAAGATCAGGCATGGGACTGGAGCGGAACTGAGGCTCAGGGATGAGAAAGATGCACTCTCAGATTATTTAGTTTCAGAAAGCAAGAAAGCACAGGTATGGGTGGGCAGGAGGGGTGACTTTAGGGACAGAGAGCAGGATGGGAGAGGGTGTTAGCTTGGGTAGGTTAGAGTTGAGGGGAGAAGGAAGGGAAACTGGAGGGAAACAGGGTTTCAGTGATATGAGAAATGAAGGTAAGAGAAAATGAAAAGCATGATACTGGCATGGACTGCAAGAGGCATGACTATCCCTGGAATGAAAGCATCTTCACGTTTAAGCAGGGCTGTCTGCAGCACCTTCAGAGAGAGGGGTCCACTCCTCATCTCTCAGCAGAGCAGACTGCCTTGTCACTGGCCTGAGGGAGCCCTCTCCCCGCCTGGCTTTACTTGCATGGCCTTGAGCCAGCCATATCACTGGGACAGATTCAGGACTCCTTCCTCCAATTCTGGCACTAGAGGAGCATGGACTGGCAGTGGGCTGCTTGCAGATCTGTATGTTCAACCTCCCTTAAAAAATGGATTCTCCTGCTGAGCCCAGGTCTGGGTTAGGCAGTACCTGATGTATCCAAGGAATATAACCTAAAACTGATCTCAGGTCTACAGGCTCTCACTTTTCCGCTAAAAACAGTGTGACTGCTTGAAATGTGGGTATCAGGCATGACCTGTGACAGGTCCTTTCCCTTCTTGCAGGTCCAGCTGGCTGAAATGGAAGCATTATCCCTCAACTCAGACAAGTCCTCTTCCATCCTTCTAGGAGATGAATCAGACAATCGCAGTACTTCTCAGCTGAGTCCTAAGGAGAACAAGGTTAGCCCCAGGTGGTCATGGGCATGTTGAACCATGCACTGTATTTCTGTCCCTGCTCATCTGAAGTGCTCTGTATTCATCCATGTATCCCTGCTGAGGAATTTAAATTCTGGTCACTTTTCAAGACCCTTCTCCATAGAGACGTATTGTAGAGAGGGATTTGGGTAGAAAAAAAGGGATGTATGTTTTTGAAAGTTCTCTTCTGCTGACAACTGTCAATAACTTCCTCTGAATGAGCCTAAATTTAGGGGATTTGGGCTTGAAATCTGTGCATCTCTTAGCTAGTTTGAAGGTATCTTCAGAATTAGCCCTTCCTGAGGCTTTGAAAAGTCTGCTCTCTCATCGGCCATTAAATTTCACAAGGCTTTTTTCTTACTTATTTTTTCCAGCAGGATGGCCAGGACAGCCCTGACTCCAATGAGGCAGGAGATCTGGAGGAATGCCTGCTCCCAATATCCAGTGTGGATGACTCTACAAACCCAGACAGTTACCTGTGTGAAATTGAGAAAACTCCTTTTAACACAGTCCAGTCTTGGTTGAAGCATGAAAGTACTAAAGGTGAGCATGGTTCTCACAATTCTCCAGGTCTGCTGAAAATGTGGGTTGGTTCAGCTCATCTGCCTTTCTCCTACCTCCAACCCTGCCAGGAATGGAGTTAATCTGACAAGGGGTTACACTAACCAAGAATTAGCTTTCAGTTTGCCAGTCTTCAGGAATGGGGTGAGGAGCAGTTCCTTCTTTTGCTGCTAGATCTTATATCCTCCCTCAGACTTGCCTATGTGAACTATTGCGAAAGAGCTGATTCTCATTCACAGTAGTGCACCCATGCACAATCTGGGAAGAGTGGGGACAGACTCTGCTGACATGCCAGCTGGATGAACTGTGCTCACTTGGCACAGTAAAACATCGCTGCCTCCTGAGACCAGGCTCCTCAAGTACAGGTTCAGGGAACATGTAATACAAGTCTGCCCTTGGTAGAAGTGCTCTGGTCCTACTTTTGAGCATGCTCTGGTTTTCTGTGGTTCCCAGGTTTCCCAAACCACCAGTTTATTTATCTTACTTCATCCCTTGCCTTGCAGGACCTGGGATGAAAGTCCTCTGGCAGTGATATGTAGTTGAATCAAGGCCTTATGGCTCAGCATTTTTCTGTGAGAGCAGCAACAGGAGAGGCAAGCTGGGCTGTTGTTTTATGGCTCTGAGCCGTGTTAGATCTTCTGAGTCTAGTGTAGGTTTTGGTCCTTGTGTAGAAATTGGGACCTACTGTGAACACTAGACTGAGTCTTCTTGGACAGGAGTGTGTGTTACTGAATATCCTTTGCACGCTGGACTTGCAGGACCCTTGGTGTAACAGCAGCAAAGGCACCAAATCAAATCAGAGGAATCTTCAACTTCTTTTTTTCTTTTTTTGTTCTCCTCCCTATTTCTTTTGGTGCTTTGTCAGTCCCTCCCAGCCCCTTCTCTCCAGGTGCGTCGTGCCCTCTGTTACCTGTACCAGCAGAATTTTTCCACCCAGCCATCTCTGCCACCCCGACAGGGCCTGAGAAAGTCTCATGTCCACGCAACCTTCCTAAGATATCTCTGCAAGGCTCATGGGCATCATTAAGATCTCCTAGTGTGAACTGTTCACTTCTTCATCAGGTGAGGAACCTCACTTCCCTCTGCTAGGAAAGCTTGATCTTCATATGACACCCAAACAAAGGGGGCTGAATGGGGAGGAAGGCAGAGGAAGGAGAGAGGCAGCTATAGTCAGGGGCTGGGTGACCTGGATCTAACCTGTTGGAAGAGCATGGTGGGCTGCAGAGAGCAGGAGGGTTAGGGAGGAGAAGGTGTTGTACAGCAAGGGGGTGTTGTATAAATCTCACCCCCTGAGATCATATATTCTTCTGCTTTGGATCAAAAAATAGTTTGACAGCTGCAGCTAGCCCCACATGAAGTCTAAATCACATCACCTTTTAGCTCACTCCTGGGTCCCTGTGCTGAGTGAGCTGCAGACACCTGCATGCACAGCAGCCACAGTATGAGCCAGGGAGATGGCAGCTGCATGGCCTGCTCAGCTCCTCTTAGTGCTGTGACTCTGGATCACGCATCTGCTTGGTTGGAACAGGGTTCTCCCCACCTACCTTCTCCACAGTCATTCATGCCACATCGACACAAAGCATTCCTGAGCTCGCTGTTTTCCCCTGCCCACTTAGCTCTTACATCCCAGAAAAGTGCTATCTCTTTCTGAAAAGGCAGCTTTCTCACTAATGAAAGAGAAGAATAAAAGTGTTGAGGGAAAATCAAGTGTCTCTGAAGAGCAAGAGCAGAGGAGGCAGAGATGAAAGTCCATTAGAGATCCCTGTTATTGTTCTTGGAAGATATTCCATGAACAATTCCTGTTTGAAGAGTAAAGGGACACTCTATTCCAGACAGACTAAAAAATAAAAACAAAATCATATGTTATCCAGTTCTGTGTGACAGACACTGTTGGCACAATACAAATGTGTATAAATTTACCAGGCATAAATTTAGCCTCAAGCTGAGGCCGCTGAGTTGTTGCAGTGTTGAAACTTCAGTATAATTTTAGACATGAAGAGAAAGAGCTTTGGAGTTGGTATACTACTGGGGCAAAAGTACTGAACTGTTGTGAAGGAGGAATTGGTAAGCTTCTGATTATGTGATGCAGACTGTATTGAATAGCTATGCTTCAGAGACCACTTCCAGTCCTACATCCATCATTCCCAGTGCTGTGTCCCAGTGATGATCTCATAGCACAGACCAATTTCCTAGGAACAACTGAAATGCAGTTTAACTGAGCACTGATACAAGGAAGTTAAGGCTGTTTCCTCTTCCTGCTGGAAGGGGACCCCACCTTTCTGCCCTAAATATTGTCATTGCCACTAGCACTGCTCAGAAGAACCATAGTGGCTCTTTTCTCTTCCCAAACATTGCTGATTTTTTAATCAGAGGATGTCTATATACAGGGCCTGTGGTCTATATACAGATGTCTACTGACTTCTGGCCAGCTGATGGTTTTGAGGTATCCACAACCCATGTGGCAGGTTCATAGAGAAGCTGAGAGCAAGGAGAACCTTGTCTCCTCTACCTGCTGGACCACCAGTGGGCAGGGACAGCCCAGCAGCAGGGACTGCAGAGCTCACATACCCATCACCCTTTCCCTTTGGTGAAGCATTTCACATGGGAGGGGAAGATTCATCCTGGAGCAGAATGAAATCAGAGCTCAAAATACAGAAACCTTTCCTCCTGCCCTAGGAGGGAAATCCCTGGGCAAGCTGCATGGTTGGTGCTTTGTAGCATTGTTCAGGTGGTTTACAGCTGCTCTCACCACCAGACAAGAGAAGGGAACTGGAGTTTTTCCCCTTTTTCTGTCATTGTGGCTAACTGTGGTTTATTTTCCCACTCCGGCTCCCCAGGCCCCTGAGAGCGATACCTCACTGGACAGCCAGAGCAGCAGCTCAGCAGGCAGCCTGCAGACCACACTGGAGGACAGCCTCAACCTCAGCGACTCTCCCCAGTGCACCCTGGACCTCCCAGTGGCTCTGTGCCCCATGCCAGCTGCCGGCAGCCAAAGACCCCTGGCAGCCCCCCTCTCTCCTGC
>NW_010292258.1:40186-48116 GCF_000700745.2 Antrostomus carolinensis | reverse complement strand
CTAGGGCGCTGTGCAGGTGGGGGCACTCACCCTTTAGGCTGGCTCTCGAACTCTTCTGCCCACTGCTCCTGGGCATCCTCCGTGGAAAGGTCCACATCCCGGGTTGTGGCAAAATTGAACTCACTGCCTTCAG
Organism: Antrostomus carolinensis; assembly: GCF_000700745.2. Lineage (NCBI taxonomy): Eukaryota > Metazoa > Chordata > Aves > Caprimulgiformes > Caprimulgidae > Antrostomus > Antrostomus carolinensis. The sequence goes on along the minus strand of NW_010292258.1, from coordinate 47,983 downwards.
TCCCGTGGAAGTAGATGGAGTTTCCTTCCGACTGGCAGCTATGCTGTGGAAAAAAGGAGATGACATTGCATTGGGTTTGCAAGGGCAGCTGTCCTGCTCACACATCATCAGAGCTCAGAGTGAGCTGAAGCTTATCTAAGAACTAATTGAAGCTTGAAACAAAATAAAATTAAAAAAATAGATGGTCATCTTTTATCTTTCTTGGCCAAACCCCAGTGATGACTGCATCCTAATCTCATACCTGCTTCCCTACAAACACATTTCAGACCATTGTAAAACTGTGTTTGCACTGAAAAGACAGGTACCAAGCTTTTTATTTCTATTTTAAAGCATTGCCATTATATCTGACACATACCCAACTGTGTATACAAATAACTTTAGTAGTATATCAAATATTGCTATGGATATTTTGTCGGCATAAGAGTTTCATGCTGTGAAACATGGGAGATCTCCATGCCTGAATTTTGGGCGGCAGAGTTATTTGCGTGTAAAATTGCTATGCATTGCCATTCAGTAAACTTTGGGCCTGACTGTATGAGTGAAAAGGCTGTATTTGCCATATTTCATTTGAATAGCATAGCAAAGGGCTGTGGGGGCAAATAGCTCTTGTGATACAACAGTCTCAGGGGTCCTGAGGCTACCCTCAAACCCAATGTGTCTGCTTTTCCTATTGCATTTCTGTATATACCACCTCAGCAGCATCAAATGGAGCCACACATCTGCCCCAACCATGACAATCATGACTCTCCAGGAGTATTGACCTGGAAGAAGCTGTCTGAGAGGAGTTACAAATGAGGAGTTGGGGTTACAATACAGATTTTCATCTTATTCACAACTTTTGCCTTCTTCTGTGTCTGATAAAATGGTAAAAGTCTGCCAAATCCGTATGGCTGAAACAGATACTGGAAGCTTCTAAGGAAGATCTACCTGGTCTAAATGCAAACTGAGAACATGGCATTTTATTGAATTGTTCTTATTACAACAAATACTGATAAAAGTAATAATTAGCCCAAATACTTTTAAAAAAAATCTTGATCACATTAAAACTGATAGCTGAAATAAGAAATTCTTAATTAGAATAACTCTGCATTCTTACCACAGTTCAGCATCTGAAAAAGAGATACAATAATGCCAAACTGCATTGACCTTTTCAGTATCGTCTATGCAGTGCCCTCTTGTCTCTGTTTCATAACATGCCAAAGGAAAGCATGACAATCACCTCTTCTGTGTTTAAAAAGGTCATGATAGTGCCACATAAGTGAATAACTATATTTTTAACAAAGAGAAAGATGCGTCAAGAAAATAAAACTGCCTGATACGTCTTTGTCTCTGGAATTTTCTGAGCAAAGTACAAAATAACACATTTTGTCATATTCTGTAACCCTTCCTTTATCAATGCCAAAAGAGGACATGACTTAAATTCTTTTGCTGATGATTTTTGAGTATGGTTGCCTATAACTTAGCAATTAATTTTTATTTAGGAATGTAATTTGTGACTATGTTTGTAGAGGTGTCCACACATTGTTAGGAAAAAAATCTCAGTACTTGAAGTCTGGTCTATAGGTGAATGACAACAGCTCTATGTTTATTAACACTGACTAAATATCACTTAAAGAAATAAACACACTATAAAAATGTAAAGACTGTTTCAACTGCTAAAATAAACAAATTGCTGTTAAACTGTTTTTCTTCCAAGGGAAGGTCAAAGCAGTAGAAAGATTCTGAAGTGTTGATAATTCACCAGAGAAATTAAATAATTTTGTCACAAGTCTCTTTGGTCTGTTAATACACCATATACACAGTGCACCATATATGCAGCTGCTGCCACTGAAAAGGCAGAATAATTTACACATAAAATAGTTGATAACTAGTAGAAATTAATGAAACAGTTTTATATTTTATTTCTCTTTGAAAAACACCGTTTGTACTATGCAGTTATTTATAACTGACTGAGAAATGGCTTTTGTTCACTGATTTTATCCTTTATGCTCACAGGTATTGCTAACATCAGAATTTTAAGAATAATTTGTTTATGTTGCTTCTTGCTTTTCAGAATTTTCTTCATTTGTTATCCTTTATCTGTCAATCAATCTGCTGAAAAACTCCTATTATCCGCAGGCAGTCAAGTAAATACGCTGAAAATAAATATGCAGGCTAAAATTTAATTCAAATTTATACATAACCCTTCATCTCTTATGAAACAAATAAGACAAATAGATCCTACTGAGCTAGTTATTACAATTGCATGCAAGCTTTGGAAAATCCCTTACAAGCCTTACTTATTCCTCAGGTGCTAAGTTATATGTAAGTATATACACTTGATAGTAGGGTATGTAATTAGTCATCTCTTGCCTGATGAAAGCCACCTATTAAAATAAACACTAAATAGATACAACCCCATTATAATTTAATGTTTGTATGTCCTTCTGCTGTCTAACACAATATTTGCTGAAGTACACCTGATGGAATTTCCATTTAGGTTGTCAAGATAAATAAATGGGCAGTTTGACAAAAGGGTGACTACATAATTATTTATACAGTGGTGTATGATCAACCCTTTATGAAAGCTCAAAAGGATACAAAAGAATAATTTATTTCATTATTTCTATAAAACTATCTCTATGCTTTTATATACACCTACACAGTGTCTATTAATAAACTATCACATACATATTCATAGAATTCATATTCATAAAATATGCATATTTTATGTGTTAATGAACCACACAATGTGTGGCTCAAATCACTCTCTGCTCATGTTCGCTTTGAATCTCATGTGAAACAGCTACACAAAGTTCAGATGGGGGTTTAACTCCTTCTGTTATTCTACACACCTATGAAAAAAGTAACAGAAGGTCATTAACTTAAAAGAGAGTAAGAAAAATGCTCAAAACACATCTGTGGCTTTTAAAGAAGTTCTGAGGGAGGGCTAGCATTTTCCAGTACGTTTTTGCCCCAGTGCCACCATTTGGGACCCTGGACACATGTCCATGGAAGAAGCAGGTAAGGACCAGCCCCTCTTGCATGAACTGTGCTGCCCAGGAAAGACCAAGGCTCATCTGCTCATGGTCTTGTCCTCTCCTACCTGCCACATTTCCCTCACCTGCATATTCATCACCTGCTCCCAGTTCACACTGAGCTTCCAAATTTTTCTTTTCATTTTCCGAGCAGTCTCTATCTGTTGCTGCTTTTACTGCTATTTTTTTTTCACCTGATGGGCTGCTGAGGGTTGAATAACCTCAAAGAGTACTCATCAAAATTTTCCAGGAGCAAAAGAAGCTCAACAGGAGATGGTGCCTCACCAGCACTGCCCCCAACTACCTTGTTAGCCTTGTTCAACATCCAGGAGGCTGCTGACTGTGTTGGATTATTTTGTGGTTTTGTAATAGGGCTTGAAAATATTAAAGACTGAATTGAAACCATCAGACTCATTTTCTCTTGAGTTCAAACCAAGATTTGAATCCAAGCCTTGAGAAATGAAAAACTAAAGTACAATTTACATACTGTGTTGCCTCTTTCCCAAATTAAAGGCTTTACACTTGCAGTGGTAGTCTATAACACATCCAGCAGTTAAGGACTGAATTTTACAGGTCTTTTTTTTTTTTTTTTTGTCATCCTAAAGTGATGAAAAAAGTGGAACGAACATATACTGTGTTTTGAAACTAATTGGATTAAGTTCTCCCTAAACTGGAGATACAGCAGATCTCCCTATCTAGATGTAGGGCTCTCTCTTATGCATTTAAGATTAAAATTTCTTCTCTGTTTCTTTTGCATTCACACTTACATGTTTTATAAGACAAAAACAAATTAGCTTGCTGTGCAAATTCTGTAACTAAAAAGGCCAAAGGACAGTAACTTGTAGGATATTTCTGCTTGTTACCATGGAAGCATCAGTTGTAGGTCCAGAACTGATGCAGAGTTTAATTTTGTATTTAAAAGGAGATTAAAGACATTTGAACATTTAGTGTGTCCTTGAATTAGAATATTGAAATTAGAACATTGAAATTAGAACATTGAAAAGTTAACTAATTTGTGAGGAAAAATTAATTTAGAAAACAAATCCTTTGATAAATCTGATAACCTTCACTACACAAAGTTCTCTCCCAAATCACCTACATAATAGAACATGGGACACTTGCAGACACTTGAATGGAGCCACTTTACAACAACAGCTATTTCCCATTGTTTGCAACTGGAGTGGGACAATCAGCCTTCCATAAGTAAACTGTTGTATTCCTAAATAAACAACCCCTGCCTGTTGCCAGATGGAATGAAGCCAAGTTCTGTTCAGGAACTGTGGTCATCCCAAGGGAAAAAAAAAAAAAAACAGTTTAATTTAATCTGCACTACCACTGCTATTATTCAGTAGCTGCAATTGTTAAGCTATTGCTTTGCATGAATAGGGCAAAATGAAAATTGGCTGGATGCATTCCCATATCTCAGCATGCTTTGATTTGCTTTCAGTCTAATCTTCACTCTGAATTTTCTGTATTTCTAAAGTTTATCTAAGAGACAGTTATGGTAACACTGCTTTTTCCCTACCTTCAAGGCCCTGTCTGGCTCATCCTCACCTGCCTCCACCATCTCCCACACACACCATCTCTTGGCTCACTATTGCTTGACTACCAATACTTGCTACTACTTCTGCTGAGACAATCAAACTTGTACGCCCTTGCCTATTCTGCCCACCATGCTTGGCAATTTCCCCACAAGATGATGTTTCAGACACTTCCTTAGTGCTTTCCTCCACAAGCCTTGTCACTGATTACACTGAAGAATGCACTGCTTACCAGGATGAGCACTCTCCCCTCTTGCAATATTTCCTCTGCCCCAGCTTATCTCGTTTTATAAATGGATGGAAAATTCTTGCAACACAGGCTATCTTTTTAGTTTGCATCTAAAAAGGCAGCAGTGGTACATTCCTTGCTCAGGGCTCTTTGATGCTACAATGGCACCACTACCACAAAAAATACATTTTCATGCTAAAATTGCCATTATCTATGAATATTTCTAGTCTATGAGTACAGTTCTTAGCCAAGTTGTCTACTAGAGGCAGCAAGTCTTATTAATTCAGGTGAGCTTTGTGTTGTACATTATGAGGGCATTAGCTAATAATTTAAAGATACAGACTATGGAAAAGAGTAGTGCACAGTTTCAAAATCAAACTTTTGTCTAGAGTCTATCGCCCTCTTTATCCCACTCTATACTCCTTGCATTTTATGTGATCATATGAGATGCAGAAGGATTTCAATCAGGACTGCTCAAAGCCATTGGTCAGCAAAAGCAGGGAAATCAGATTTGGTGAAGTAAGTACTTTCCAACTGGACCTATTTATATTTTTATAAATAAATACTGACCAACTTTCTGCAGCATCTAAATGGCTTAAGGGCCCCAGATAAGATCTGGGATCCTACATCATGTAGCATGCCATATTTTTAAAGACTTGCATGAGAGCATCACTTCAGACATATGCTACCCTCAGCGTGACCCGCTGGCTGAGAGGGACTTCTGGAGGTCTCATGTTCACCCTGATAAGTGAAGTAGCACAAGCCTCTTGCCACAGTTGCAGCTAAGGACACAGCCCTGAAGATTTTTAAAAGCTTGAAAGACAAAAATTGGGAATGTAAACAGAAGCACTGAAGTTCATCCAAAGCAGCTTCTGTTCCAGTTGTCCAAGTCAAACCTGTGAATCAATAAATATTTCTTGGCTTATCAGTATGGGATTTCTTTACTTGGAGAGCAGAACAGAGGGCAACCGAATGATACAACTGTGCCATTCGGAGAAGCATCAATAGGAAACACTAGTGTGAAATTCCTCAGTGTAACAGATTTTTGGCTTAGGTGCTGCATATCATCTTCCCAAGGCTCATCCCTACGCTCACATAAAAATGTTGACCTCTGTTCCTTTAAAGTATCCACAGTCATCTTTACCATCATTTAATTAGGTTTTTATCAGAGATGAACACTGATGCACCTCTTCATATTATCTCTCCTGGGCCTAATGGCCCCGATGATTCTTTCAGACAGCTGTAGCCTCACAATTTATTTTTTGGCGACATTTCTTGCATTGGAATGAATGTGTTGGGCATTTGGGCAGTGCCAGCTTGCAAAGGGCTGATGGCAGATGGAAAGAAATCTGCCCAGTATGCCTTCACCTCTACTTGAGCAGAGGGCCATCAATTTCCACCATTAAGGAGTTGTCACGCAGCCCACCCAGCTGGAGGAGCATCTCTGATAGCCAGGCTGGCTAGTGTATGCTATTCAAACACAAAACACACTTTAAAAGGAAACAAAAATATCGTTTGTCGGCAAATTGAAAATGCATGGCTTTGACCGCAGCCAATTTTTTAATGACTGTAATATTTTAAGTGATTATTTTTGCCACTTCAGATTGCTCCTTAGAGAGGAAGGGGTTTTTTTTAATTAAAATCTAGGCAATGCAAAGAGATGAGATATGAGAAGCAGAGGAACAAGAAAAAAGATGAAGAAAATTAATTAAAGCAGCATTGCCAATGGAGCCATAAATTAGATATTGTGTCTTTCTGGGAATGAGTCATGCAGGTTTTAAAAATTTTTAGATTTTGACATCATAGCAGGTAAAAGGATAGATTCAGTCTTGATAGAATAATATTCTGCGTGCAGTTCTTAGCCGGCAAACGTACGATGACAAAATTTAGGAAAGAGTCTAATTTCCAAATTCTCTGGATTTGACTGTTAAAGTTTCTGGCCCGATGTCCCTTCTTTAACAAAAGAAAAAAACACAATGTGATTAGAGTAATTTCCCATGACATAAACAGGCCTTTAATCTTTCCCACATGCTACATTTTTACATCATGCAACGTAGGTTACAGAGTGAAAACCTTGGCTGCACAAGCAGGCCAGGTGCACAGAAGGTTATAGTGCACCTTCCCTTTCCAAAACAGGATAAAACTTGTCCTGTGATGTAGTAACAGTTTATAAAGGGTTTTCACTCATCATTTCCGATTATGGACTGTTATTCAAAGGTTGGTGCTCAAAACACGTTGCATGTTTATGAGTGATTCTTAGGATTCATATCGTTCTTAATTTTCTAGGACATTTCATTATGTTTGTACAACACTGGTCATTCTGGCGATGACTGATTTCCTTAATGAGTCATTTAACTGGCATGAACTGAACTATTCCTCTGTGTTATTGGGAACTATTGATGTTTCTAGCAATCTGCAGTGAGCATGATTAAACCTCATCTGTTATTCTGAAACTAATAATGTGTATTTTCACCACTGTAAAATTAGAGTGAAAAAGAGTTAGCCAAAGTAGTTTCTACTCTTTGGCATCTAATGGGTCAATTCATGCTGTTTTTATTAATGTACACCTCACAGTGACCTGCAAAGACCAAATTCTTTCCTTCTAGGAGGCAGGAAAGACCCCTAGTGCCTTGACGCCAGCTCAGAGCTGACGCTGGCTCCCTGCCACCCCCCACACTTCCGAGCCACGGGGAACTGGCATGGACCAAGGCACAGGTTCAGCATCGCAGCCTGGCAGTGATTCTCAGCTGCCTGAACAACTCACAGCATTGCAGTCAACCACCTATCAGTTCCAATAGCATCCTAGGCATTGTATCTAAGTATTATTATTTTAATTAGAAGTGTGATTATTAACAAAAAAAAGCAGGATCAATTCCATGCATGGGCTACATCCAGACCTATGGATAGACAGACGCCTCCTCATGGGCACAGCTCAGAGTGGACTCTCACTAAAGGGAGCCAGTCGACAGGTTTTGTGCACCCTGTTCTTTTTTCTTCACTTCTCCTCCCT
>NW_010292258.1:11680-40163 GCF_000700745.2 Antrostomus carolinensis | reverse complement strand
GGAATGGCTCTCAGATGAGGTGCAGCAGGAAGCCTGCTCACCTCTTCTCAGGAAGATGCGGTGGATATGGGCTCCTGCAAGGCAAAGCAGCTGGCTAGGAGGCTGGGTTTGGCCCACAGACCAAATACTGCCTTGCTATATCTTACTTGAAAACAAAAGAGTCTCATCAGAAGCATCTGTATCTATATAATTTTGTCCAATATAAAGTCATGGCAATTTCAATCTACCATTTCACACTGGCATACCTAGAGCATCACCTTTCCTCCTGCAAACAAAAATACGAGATCTAATTAAGACAATGGGTACATCAACACTTTTCAAACAACAAATTAAAACCAAAAATTGGAAAAAAATCTTGTTCATTTCAGCACAAACAATTAAACTCAACAGATATATATGGAATATCAGGATGTTTGTTTTGAGAGAAGACTATCCAATGCCATTCCTATTAATTAACAGAGTATTCAGAGATTTGGAATTCTCCTCTGGAGCTGGGGGTGTGGAATAGCTTAATCAGCCTTTTTTTTTCCAGACTCCAAGGCCTGCGTGCATGTCTTCCCTGCTGAGTGACACACAACAACATAGGGTCAGGAAGGATCCACAGACCTAGGATGTGCACAGCCCCGATGTGTTCAGGGTGTGGTCAAAGGTCATGGAGTTTTATGGGCACATTTTCAGCATATTTTTCTGAGTGTGGGTGTTCAGTTTTCCCACTCTCTTCTTCTGCAGCGTTCTCTTCTGCTAAGCTGCTGTGCACTTCTGGGAAATTAAAATGAGCTGAATGATGGTGATCCATTACTTAAGGGGCTTACTGTATCAGGATACTGGCATTGGGACATTTTCAGGATTTATTGGTCATATCCACAGTCATGAATAACATGCATCAGGTACCATTCCCTGGTCCTAAACCCAGCATGCTCAGTGAGGCTGGCACAAGCCTTCCCCCCAGCCATACTGTGCCAGACTGCATGCTTGCAGATCAGCAGCACAGACAACCTTGGGTGTAGTCCCCACATCCTGCAGACCAAACAAAGCTGACTGGCTGGACTGCAGCCTCCAGCCACCAAGTGAAGAGTGTTTGCAACTACTGTAAGACAGCAATTCTGTAGCTTGACTCTTCTCAAAGATGACAAGGGTCATCTGACTGGGTTAACACATCATGACCAAATACATCGCCGCTCTAGTGCGATGTGATTTATACGGTTCTATACAGCTTTTACCCAGACATGCAAAAATGACAGAAATAGGTGTTTGGTCTCAATGCTATTTTTATGTAATCAAAGCATTCCAGAGACATGAACTATAAGACTGGTGAGGTTGTCTCCCTTCTGAACCTCAGTTTTTGAGCTTGCACATCCAATTGTGGACCAGGGCAATCAGAGAAAACTAAAAAACTTGGCAAGCGTTGTACCTCAAAATATAACAATTTCTGGTCGAATATAGAGGATATATGAAGTGCCAACTGAAAGATAAGATCACTTGTCTGTTCTATAGGAGTAGAAATCCAAGAAGCATTACTTAAGGAAGAAGATTTCATCTTTTCCCCCAATTAGCTATGGAGTCTTGAGGACTGTTAACAGCTCCTGGAGCATAGCACTGCTTCATGCGTTTCAGCAATCTCAACCACCAGTGCAGCATCCAAACCATGCTCACTTGCAAGGCCATGCTCACGCCCAGAGCTGTCACTGGAAATTTTGAAATGCAGTCATGAATTTATCCTGTTCAACACCCTTCCAAAGAGTCCAACACAGATAAATACATTCCAGTGGATCCAATTAATCTCCTAAGGGTGGCTTGGCCTTGCTAACAGTATCTTTCTTGTCTTTTGCTGTCTTCTTTGGAACTGAAACACACAGATTTCAGGCTTATCTCTCAGCTTGCTTCCTATCTCAGTAGCCAGTTCCAGCTGCGTCTGCAGCCAGCCATGTGCTTTCAAATGAGTAGCAACCGCTCCTGAGCGCAGCAAGAAACTTAATGAAATTCCTGGTCCAAGCTCAAGCAGGCTGGAAGAGGAGGAGAAACCACATCCCAAGCTCGGCACAGGTAAATTCCCATGAGTGCTTATTGAGAACACACTTTCCAAATCCTGCAAACTGGAGTGAACACATCAGTGCATAATTACCATTAATGCTTGCACTGTCCATTCCAGTGACTGAATCCAACACAGAACCTAACCCAGGACCTAGACAGTAGACTTCATGGTAGTACTTTTCTTCATTTCAGCTGCCCTTTTAATTTACCAATCTAAGCAGCTATTAATCTGAGCGGTTTTACCAGCAAAACTCTGGAATTGTAATGTTTGCTATTTATTTTTGTAGACCTCAAGTACTACCAATGTAAGCTCTCTGCAGAAAGAAAATACCGTTTCTTTGCAACTTGATAAGCATCCAACAAGAGCGTGTATCAGGTATAACAAGCAATTCTAAAAGCCACCTCCTGAGCAAGTATTGAGAAAGAACTTGTTGAACCACATTTAATTATGTGAATAACAGCAACGTTTATTCTGAACTACCAAAAATCATATCTTAATGCCTATCTTCACTAACAGAGTAACTCACTAAGGCAACAAAATGGTATTTAATGAGAATTCCCTGAAGAGCTTTGGGATGGCTGAAGGGATGGGTGGAGTGGTCAGTTCTAACATACTAGGACCATAACAGTAACCAGATTAGGCCATGGTCAATTCTCTGGCCTTGACAGCAAATGACACAGCAGAGTTTGCATCCAGCTGGGCAAACGCTCTCCTCCCAGAAGAGTGGTGTCATCCCTGCTGCTTACTGGAAACAGTCCCTGGCCCATCCATGAGTGCACATCCCTTGAAGATAAAGCCTAGGAGGCTGCACAAGCCAAAACCAAGCAAAGGGGTGTGGTAACAACTAAGGTGTGCAAGATCATAGGCCCATCTTCGTGCCCATTTACTTCATTCACTACCCTGGATGTGCCACAAAGCCTCCAAGGAGAAGGTTCACCAATCTCAGCAACACCTGCTGGGGCAGTCCAGAAGTAAAGAGAGAAAAAGTAAAAACTTAGACTGTTTCTATTCCTTTTTCTACCAGAAATCAGTATGTATTTTTTCTTATTCTTTCAGTTGTGACTGCCAGCTGGATGAGCTGTCTCAGACTGGCACTGCCCTTCCACCTGAGAAATATGCAATGTCAGTCATTCTAGGTGGTGAAAAGTGGGGAGCAAGAAAGGATGAATACGGAAAATAACCCCAGGAAAAAGAAGAAATTTAGAAAGGCCTTTTTTTGTTTCATTTTGTTTTTCTTAATATTTCATTCCTTCAGTCCAATGAAATTACGTATGTCTATGGCACAATTTAGGAAAAGAATTGACCCACAGCTTTGTATGTATTAATCAAAACTGAGTTAGACAACAAATAACATCCAGCAATGTGACTGGAGTCAAGGAAACACGTAAGGAAAAGCACTGATGGAAGTCAGTGAAGAAGTTAACACAAACTTCAAGAAAGATTTTAAAGACCAGTTTATCAAAAATACTAATTGATAGAGGACAGAAGAACAGGGATTGAAACTTGTATGGCACAAACAGGTTTGGATGGCAGAGAAAAGATCTCATCAGCTTGAAATGGAGTTTGGCATAGTGATAGACAGTGAGTACAGGAACTTCTTTAAAAAGCACATAGGTGAGAGTTATAAAAAGGTAGCACAGTATAGCAATGAAATTTGCTGATCTCAGTAAAACTTTAAAATTGCTATACAGACATTCTGAACAAATATAGGATTATTTAGCAAGTTTTAGATGTCTGGGAAGCAAAAGGACTTGTAGGAAAAAGAACTAGAATTAGCTTTGATGCAAGCTATCCCTGTAGAACTGTCAGGGTTTCTCCAACATTATTCTGCATGCCAATGCCTTTGGCTATGATAAAGAATCCTCCTAAAAGCTTCCCCAAGTCTCTATGAACTCTTGTAGCCTGAGAGCATTAACAATATTGAGAATCCTGTGAAGTTGTAGCCTCCATTGCTGCCATCACTGTGCCATTGTACTGGCCAAGTTATCTGACTTCTGTGAAATGCTGCTTGAAACAGAGGTGACTGATGTGGTTTCATTTAAAACGTGATGTAATATCATTAGCATAATGTACAAAGATCCTCATCTTTCTGTTTATATAAAATAGTGTGTTTGTGATGAACTAATATTAGAGCTATACTAAAAATTTTAAATAAAATATTAAAAGTTTTTGTAAAGTTTTACACAACGTTCCAATCCTGGAAAGCACAAAAACTTTCCCAAAAAATTTGTTCTTGGTGTTCAAATGCTACGACAGGGTCTATGCTGAATCTGATGTAAATCTTGACCCAATTTATAGTTTTATTTCTGACATGACATGCAAGTCACACTGCAAAATCTGTTCAAATCATATTTGGCAAGATTATTCCTGAAAATCTGAGGAAAACTGGGGCAAAAACCTTAAAAATGCATTTTGAGCATGGGAGTGCTCTAGTGACAATCTAGATATACACTAAAAATGTTTAAAATAACTACTGGAATCCGTGAAGAATAAAAGCCCTGTGTCACCCATAGCCTTCAACCTGTGTGGCCACACCACAGCCTTGCACATTGCCTTAACCTGGTGTAAGTGGCTACATATATCCAAACGTCAGCTGGGAACAGACAGATGCACATTTCACTTGTCCTTAAAACAGAAGACAGCCTTAGAGGAATGGCAGGTTGTTGGATACTCATTTGCATCTCATATAAGGTTTGAGCTTGTAAGGGATTTCTGTCTAGAAGCACTAAGTGATATCTGAGTTTAAGTCCCTTGTCTTTCAGGTAACCATAGTTGTGTATTGACACAAACTGACTGAGCTTAACTAAACAGAAACAAAAAAAAACCTCAATAACAACAATGACAAAAAAATCAACAACAACAAAAAAAGAGGTTTACTTGCTGAGTTTAGATGCTGTTTGTGCATGTTTTGAGAGGATCAAGGAGCGTTTAGGCTTGGCCAACTGAAAAGCAACTGCAACTGTGGCACATTAATCCTCGCTTTGCTGTCACACCTTCACATGTGTGGGCTGGATTTTAAAATCCAGAGATAAGACTGACAACACAACAAATGTGAACTGATCACAGAAAATTACTTCATTAAATATGCAGGACATTATTTGATTCTAAAATCCCATTGAAAAACTTCATCATTGTAGTCTTACTGAAGTAAAAAAAAAGTCAATATGCAGGCACTATGAGTAGATTAGTAGATTATTTATTGCTAAAAAGATTAATCTGAAGCCTTTCATATCAGGTTCTGTGGGAAAAGGATGAGGCCATAACCAACCTCTTACTGCCCTCAGTATTACACATCTGTTTCCTATGCAGTTGCCAAAACCATTACCAGCATCATAAATGAACCCTGACATCAAAACTGCCTTTTTTGTGAATGAAAAATTGGATGAAAACAGAGAGTCATCTGCTGTTCAACTTCTGGCTGCTTGGAAACATAGAAAGCAAGAATCTAATTGATTTCCAGATGTTGAACAACTCTGCATTTAAAGGAACTTTGTGGACAGAGGTCTTGTAGGACTCCTTAGAGTGTTTCCAAAGGTTGTATGATCTTGCTGGATCTCATATATCAAAATAGGATCTTGCTGAAAAAGAGACTTTTAAGGAGCAGCCACTACCTGATTGCATGCTGTAATGGAGATGCAATATTCACAGTCAGAAAAAGTAGGAAGCCATAGTTTTTTGTGATGGTTTGAGATGAAGTGAATAGTGGTAGCTGAACAACACCAAGATAAACAAGCAGACAGATTTCAAAATATCCAACAGAGAGACTTGAATTTGTTTCAAAAATATTGCACTGTTTTGCTAAAAGGAAGCTGTTTCCCATTTTCTGTTACATGATCTTTGACATGACCATATAAACTGTCACTTGGTTTTGGTCACGGCAGAGAAGTTGCATTGTTCTTGAAAGCCCCAGTGGGACAGAGAAGAGGTAAAAACAAAGTAAAAAAGAGCCCAATTCCAGAATTAGATGGCATGACCATGGTATTCAGAGTTTGGTTAGATGTTCCTGTCTTCTTCTATGTACAGGAGGAATAATAATGTTAAGCCATGGAAAATCAGACTAACCTTAACTGTGGCCCCAGGAAAGAAAAGCCAGTTGCCAGTATCCACAGGATCAAGGTTGTCTTCTAACACAACTTTTCTGTGAGCAGCATTTATGATCAGGATGTTGTCCAGTGCCCAACAGGCTTCATACACATCACCAGCATGAACATAATCCTGCTTCCACTGAAAATGGATGTTCTCCCCTTTAGCATCTTCGGGAAGGTACAAGATGTGGATGATTGTACTGACATTAGAAGGAGCGCTGAAAAACAATGATATGGAATTAGACCAAGTTTAAGCCGTAGTCAGGAACTCTTTTCCCTCATTTAACACATTTACCAGGTGTGACACAGTTGTGCTGACATACCTTGAATGCTAATAAATCTGCTATGGAGATCAAAAATACTTGCCCTGAGGCAGGGTCCCACCATGCCAGGCAGTGCACATACAGCCTGAACAGACAGCCTTGCTTCAAAGAGAGTGCAAACTAAGGCAATAAAGAACAGATCAATGCAGATGTTTGGAGAGGAGGAAGAAAGAGCAGGGCAGCATTCATACTCGATGACGGTCATGGCTCCTAGGTGACTGGGCATTGCCAGGTATTTTGCAGGTATGGCCAAAAGGAAATGTTAAGGAAGTGCTTTACAAAAATAAGCTTTTACCAAAATAAACTCCCAAATTCTGGGCCCTCAGTCACTCACGGATCCAGATAGAGCAGAATGGCCAGAGGGCAAAGCTGGGAAATTTCTCTGATAAATGTATTCTTCCAATACCACACCCCTGCTGTCAGGCTAATTCTGTGGATGGGGATGGCCAGGTTGCCTTTCTTTTCATGTTCTGCTTCAAAAACAATACACAAGAAACAATGCACTTGTCCTCTCTCTTGCTGCTGAAAATGAAAAGTGTGAGGAGGAGAGACAGACCTGAAGTATTAGTATGGCCACAATCAGGGCCTTCAGCTTTGCTTCTCAGAGCTATGAAAGAACTTAGGTTCACCTTGAGCTCTGGGTGAAAGTCTTTACATCGCTACTGGCAATGAAAGGACTGAGCTCTGTGCGCAAGGAAGGGATGCTGAGAATTACTATTTTTTTGGTTTTTAGGCATCCAGCAAGGGGATTAGCTACATTCAAACCTCAGGCTGCAAGGTGGTACAAAGTTGGGGTTTGCAAGATGTCAGCTACTCAACATTGACTCTGCCTTGGTAGCGATGCTTTGATGGGTTAATAGTTTGTCAGAGACAACCTAAAGCCTTTGGGGAAAAGAGGCACCAATAGCTTGCTTATATAGTAGAAAACAGAGGAACTTCTCTTTGCAAAGCAAAACATTAGAGAGTAGAGAAATGTCAAAAAGCAACTGTATTTGACCCATATTCACACCTAGAACCTGCCTCCACACATCACCCTGCACTTGCTAAATGTTATGTCTGTCACCCGCCACAGCAACTGCTCTGAGATGTTGTCCGTGCTTCTCCCTGAGCCCACGCACAGCACCTGCCTTCCTGAAGAGATCCTTCCCCTCCCTCCTGGGAGTCCAGAGCTGAAATTTCACCAGCACAACGCCTTCTCTTCACAGCTGCTCTCCTGTCCTACCTCTCCCCAGTTCTCCCACCATTCCCTGGAGTAGCATGTAGTGAAGTAAAAGCTGCTGAAGCACATTCAAATAAATATGTAATTCATATGGACCACAGGAGAAATGCGCATCCTTTCATAATTCATCCTCTCCACTTTGCACCACATTGCTCTATTGACCTATTTTCTACTGCCAGCTCCAGCAGCTAACAGAAAAGGTATTGTCTGGTTACTCTGAGGCAACTCCAATGGCTGCAGTGAAGTTATTCTTGTTTTATATTTTTCTGAGATAAGAATCAGCACCATTTGTTTTACTAAAATTTTTCATAATTTGTGCCCTTGTCAATGAAATTGTAATCCCACTCCCACAAGGAGTGGGAGGATGAGATACTGAAACCCACATCCTTGCAGCTAGAGTTTTGCTTACTCATCAGCAATTAAGTAGCCTTTTCCTCTGCAAATTATCTCAGTGGACTGAAACTAGGCTCAAGGAAATCACCTGTGTGGCACAGAGGCTAAGATAATGCAGGAAGGCATACTGAGATGCTATGAGGACATCATGTATAAATGTCATTTTTCTTCCCCAGTTGTACTTGTATAACTATGTATATGTGCCAATGCACAAAATACCTTTCCTAATATTTAGCAAAGTGTTGGTTCTGCTTTCCTAGAAAAATCCATCTCCAACACTGACTCTCTCTTTAAATGTGTGCATATTTCAATAAAAGATTTTAAAATCTTCATTCATAATCCTTTGCACTTTCATGTAAACCAGTTTGTTGAAAAACAGGCATAATTCACCATAATCTTGTTATTATAAGAGTGTTAGGAGCCAAGTGTTCATATCAAACTACAAACTATTTTTATTGAACACTTTATCCTACCAAAATAGAAATTTATAACATTGTAAATTATGGCCCTAATAAAACACTAAAACAGTGCTAAAATGCAAAAATCATCAAAGCTTTGGTCTTTCAGGCACCTGAACCTGCTGGTTATTGGAGTTACATTTTAAATCTAAAGTAATTCTTTCCTTACCTTACACATAACCAGTGGATGAAATTGTGGCTTACCAAACCCAGTGGCAGTTCTGCAATTAGCTTTAGTGACCATAATTTCACCCCTCATCTTTTAACATGTATGAACAGTGAGAACT
Source organism: Antrostomus carolinensis (assembly GCF_000700745.2). Taxonomy (NCBI): domain Eukaryota; kingdom Metazoa; phylum Chordata; class Aves; order Caprimulgiformes; family Caprimulgidae; genus Antrostomus; species Antrostomus carolinensis. The sequence goes on along the minus strand of NW_010292258.1, from coordinate 31,366 downwards.
GAAAAGTTAACAATTAAAACCAGTTTTAAAAGAGCCAGGTTTAAACACCACCTGCTCAGCCGGAATGCATGAAAATGATTAAAAAGCTGTAACAAACCTAATTTTCTCCAGCTGAGTCCAATCTGCAGAACTGTTCTTACTGTAGGACACGGTGATGCTGGGATCTGAGTAACTAAAGCGACATGAACCTGATCCTGGGAAAAGCAATAAAATGAGAAGTGTTACGACACAATGAAGTAATAAATGATCCTCCAATAACCACAGTTGGGACTGTGCCTTTGTCACATCATCAATTCTCCGGATTTTAAAGCCCTTTGATTGATGATGAAATTTCCTGTGATCTGTTGCTGAAGGTAAACACAAAATAATGCATGCTTTATGAGTCAGAAATAAAGTAGAAATGATAAATCACAGCAGTGCTGTGTAATCTCTGCAAATTTCCCAGGGGAAGCCAAGTAAATTACTTAACACCCCCCACTGCAGGAAAAAACCCACCTTATAATGTTTAAAATGCTCTTCTTATCAAAGAATAATCCATATAGCAGAATTAATAGTAAAAACAGTAAAATATTGCTTTTCATATTACTATATAAAAACAATTTCCAGAACTAAAAATACAGTAAGTGGTAGGAAAATGTATACAGAATCATTCGAGCCCAGAGCAAATGTGCTTTATGAATGTAAAAGAATAAAGATGTTACAAAATTAGTTATTTTAAGGATGCCTGAAGACAATTAAATTAAGAAATTACCCAATACATTCACTAGAGCCTATAATTAATAATAAACATTTGATGCTGATCTGGGAATCTCAGAACACTTTACAAAAATGAACTAATTAAGCCTTATGGCACCCCTGCAAAGTAGGATAATATATTTACTTTTGATTTATGAAAGTGTGCCTTCTGGGTGTTGTCACAAAAGATGAGCTTAACAATTAATAAAGGGGACAGTCAAAATAACAAAAACTGGGATTGAAAAATTCAACCTAGAAAATATGATAAACAACGTGAGTGGTAATTTAAAAATACTATTTTTCCTCAGACACTGGATAATTCATCCATCTCAGAAAATTCAACACCCAGTGAAACAGACAAATCCTAACCTGTGATCCAAAGATCAAAATTTCTACTTCATAAGTTATGCTGAAATGTGAGATTCAAAGCAGCAGTCATCGGCTACATTCCCTATTTAAAAGAAGCAGCTCTCAATTAAGCAGCACCTCTGATGGCATCAGGATACTACTGAGTGAGTACCACTGCCCTGCTCACAGTGGGGGTATGTATTATGTGTACTATGAGTAGTACGTTATCTTTATGTGTGCTCCAAATATGTTCAGTCACACTGAAAATTGTAAATAGAGTTGGTTTGTTTTTGGGTTTTTTTAACATATAAATGTATATATATGTGGAAATATATACACATAGATGTGGGAATTGCTGACTATAAAATACTATCATTTCCCAACTCGGGGTACTTATTTTTATAATGAAATAAATGGCCTGATTAAAAAGGTGTTAACCACTTGTACAAGAGAACAGCTTACACATTTTAATGGGAACATATGTCATTAAGCACACTGCTCCCAGCCCCAGCTCCCCTGAGGCAGTTCACGTTCGCAGCTCTCAGCTCTGCAGAACTGCTTTTCTACCCTGAGATGCACATCACGCATCACAGCAGGGGGAAAAACACCCCAAAACATAGGATGAAATCTCATCTCTGTAATTTTGCCTGATACATCAACTAGCATCCTGGAAATGACCCACAAAGTTGCTTTATTCTATCTTTTGCTAATGTTAAATTGTAAGCAGAGGAACAGATACTTCTGAGTCGCTCCAGCTGCGTGTGGTACGTTCAGCTGGTTTGACACGTATTCTTGCTGTAACGAGGCACAGAATAATTAATGTTGCAAAGGCAGCAGGATTTTGAATTACCAACCATGTATCCAAAATGACTACAAAGCAACTGTCTGGTTATATTTTACTGACAAGGCATTTTATTTCTATCATATTAAAACCAAATGATGTCAGGAAAAGCCTTTACATTTCACATTTGCCCATCTGCTGAAGATGGTCTACTTTACAGAGTGACATCTGCTGTCGGTTTCTACTTCTCTGGCATTTAGGAGTTCCAACCCTTAGTCACACTCGTTCTTTTTATTTCAAGGGAATACAGTTAAAAAATCAATGAATTTCAGCTGGTTTAACCACTTTGGCTGGCCAGAGGCTGTGAGGCAAAACAGCAACATACTGAGTTTTCTGTTAGATAGAAATTAAAGGAACATAAACAGTAAAAATAACCAGCAATATAGGCTTTAGAACACGTGCCATTTCAGTTATTGTTACAATAAACTTTTGGTACAGACCTCTTAAACAAAGCTAAGTCCAAATATGCTGCTAAAAAGGGGGAGAAGACCATATTTGCTGCCCACACTGTAAAGATGATAAGAAATGAGGGTTCCCTGTCAGCACAATCAATATGAAAAATGTTGTTTGTTAAATCAACACCTTCAAACTATGCAATGAAGATCAAAGTTATTGCTTAAAAGACATGGGGCCACTGAAAAAGGGCTTTGCAAGGTACACATGGTATTTCACTTGTGTTACTGGAAAGGGAGTAATAGAGAGAGAATGAAAAGGGGAGAGAAAAGTGCTGGGTTTTATTATCATTTTAGTAAGCATCACAGGCTGTATTAAGATTAAAATTAGTTTGGAAGAGCCATCAAGGTCAACATAAGTAGTTGGCTTTGACAACAAATGTGTTTTTTATGTTCTTGACTCAAAATCATAAAATAGCACGATTATTTATCAATTACCTATCTAATTCTGTAAAACTTGAACTGATAATAAAAAAAAAATTCATCCATTTGAAAAAAAATAAAATCAGTGAGGTTCAGGAATTATTCTTTGCCATTTGAACCATCTTTTTTAAATATATAAGAAGCACACGGATCTAGTGCTTGCATCTTTTGCAAACCCAATATTTGTCCTAGTTTACATTAAGAGTTTCTCCCCAAGAAAAGAGAGGAAGATGAACATGCAACTGTACTCCAGGACAGGGTTTACTGGGATTGTATTGAAGGTCACTGGCTTTCAATACAATTTTCAATATTACTTTCAATATTACTGATACTTAATACTAGTATTATTACTACACCATATTACTATTATTCCAGTAATCCAAAACTAGGATTATTTATATTATTTTGTAGAAATCTGCAGTTTGGCTGTTTGCCTTTACTTTGACCAGCAACATACTTTGACTTAGGTAAACAAATAGATGACCAAAATTCAAGCAGTAATATAGGAGGCACTGAGAGCATATCCAGCTGGGGAAGGGAGACGTCCTTCCCACTGCTTCCCGAGTGACGGTAATGGTAATAAAGAGTTTGTCAGCTCCAAGCAGAGCAGCAGGGGCAGGATGTCATGCTGTAAATCTTCATACTCTCCCACCTCCAAAGTTGTACAAAATGACATAAAAACTTTTGAATGAGATTAGAATAGGCTTGGTTTAAATCAAGAATTCCCAGCTTTTGAATTTGCCATGAAAATGGGTAATAAAACATGCACAATTATTACCATAAAGAAGTCTACATTAAGTCACTGCTTTAGAGAAAAATGCCGTTCTTCTCTTAAATTGAGTACGTCACTGCAGACCTGATGCTTTGGTGAGGTTATTGCTAACTAATTCTGACTAAGAGTTAGGATTATACTTTCAACATATCTACTTGAGTGCAGGGAGCCAAACCACCCCCTGACCAAGAACAGCTGATTTTTTTCTTTACATATGTATAAGCAAGATTGTCCTTGGGTTTCAGGAGCAAAGTATTTTTCTCCTTTGGAGTTATTTCACTCCTTTTGATAGGCTTCTAGATGAAGTTCACAGACTTCTAAAACTTTTGAAAAAAAGCTAGAGACAACCTTCATGGATTTAATTTTAAATGACACATTTGAAGCTCAGACAGCAATTTTGCCTATTATCAAAAATGATGAGCAGCTTCTGTTATAAAACCCAGCTATTTTCATATAGTGAATATTCTGAAACATTAATTTATTTGGCTTGCGCTTTACGTGCTTGGATTTTGCCCCAAGGCAAATTTCAATAAAATAAAAATTGCTCAAAGCTGAATCCAGACACTGATGTTAATAGGGGAGGGTTTTGACTGACACAGTGTGGGTATGCTAAACAGCTCCTGACCACTGCCTTGTTAATTCTACCTAAGCCAAATAGGAAAGAATAGAAAAGGGATACAAAAGTATGCCTCTCAATTGCTTTGGTGCTGTTTCAGAGGATTGGTAACCCATAGCCAGGACCTGACTAGCAATGGCCACCTGCAACATGTCCAACTGAGATGGTCAGGATGTTTTTGCCTTTTTTTTGTAAGTCTTAAGCTGATTTTGGTTTCCTTCAATGCCATCTAAAGTACTAGTCAATATTTTATGCACCTTATATTTTAAAATATCATGTAGGTAGAAGTACTAAGAGCACAGTATTTCAGGAGAGATGTTATGAAAGCATTTCATATCAGGTATCTGTATCCAGTTATTCAGTTAGTTGTACCCACGCTGACGATGACAGGCAAAATTAATTCTCACTATGGCTTTGCCTCCAACTGTGTCAGATTTACAGAAATTCGAGTCATACGGCTGTTGGTCTCTAAGATTTCTTAACAACATTGATTAGAAGCTGGTGTTTTGCTGAGATAAAACTGGGTGCCATCTGCAAGGGAAGCAATATTTTGCTCCTTATAGACTGTGACGTCCTCTGCCTCTTGACAACCTCTTGATAGCTCCTGCAAGTGCTTCCGTGGATAAGCAGATGAGATATCTAATGCTGGCTTTAAGGAGAATGAGTCTAATGTGGAACTGTGCAAGAAAAATTCACAGGAAAAACTGTAGAAGGGATTGAATTGCATCCTGACTGCAGCCTTAAAAACAAAAGGCAGCTGAAAAGAATCGCATTTATCTAATGCTAGAAGATTGCTTTTATTCATTTTGCTAATGTGATGAATAATGATTAGTGTTTCCTAAGGATTATGATTTGCTGATATAACTTGAATTAAGCCAGACTGGATAGCATAAATTACTAGTGGTCAAATTTGGCTGGCTTGCTAATAGTTTTTTCCAAATTAATGAACCATATAGTCTGGAATAATGAAAGCTCTGCAGACCCTAATTTTTTTTTAGGTATATGTTTATATTGGCTTCTAATCAAGAACTAGATGATTTTAACCACGTTAAAAGATGGTAGAGTTTGTGCTGGATATACCAGAAGCACTGGTACAAAAATGTAAAACTCGCTATTCATCCCATTCTGCCTCTGAAAACTTCTTCAAGAGATCAGAAGAGCATTTTAATTTTTCTTTGAAGTCACAACTTTTAATTTAGTTACAAGTGTGATTTTTAATTTTAAAAAATGTGTCTTAATTTATAGAGTAAGTTCAGAGTACAAGTAAAGATTCTAAGTGTAAAAAAATCTTCAAATTAAAACCTGGAAGAACTCTATTATATTTTAGTCTACCTTTTCACCTTTTCGTGGAGATAATTAAGTATTTTAGTTACTAGCTGCTTTTTTCTCCCTTGTGAGAAAAGCATTTTGACTATCTGTGGCCCTGTGTGTGTTCTGACAAACAATCTGAAATAAATACCTGACACTAGAAAACAAAAATGTCAGTGGTGTCTGCCTTTGCTAAAAATCAGACCTTCTCTAGCATTAGTGAGAATTATGAATTTTGAAATGCAAAGTCTCAACTATTTATTTTCAGCAGGTTTCAGGAAGCAGGTAACTTTTGTTGCATTGGCAGCTTTAGGCAGTTGTTCCATTTTGGAAATGCTGGGTAGTTACATCTAAATAAAAATAAAGGGTAGGCAAGCATGCTAAACACCTCCATCATTAAACTGTAAAATATGAGAAGAATCATTAGTAGATATATTTGATAAAAATTTATCAGCAGGACTTCAGAAATTAGGCCCTAAAAACCAACTAGAGGCCAAACACTGAGTGAACGGGACCCTGAGCGAGCTGCCCTCACCCATGGGGTTAGAACATGGGGGGAGCACTGGAGCAGGTCACCTCCTGTGGTCCCCTCCTGGGATTCCCAATAACAGCAAACATAGTTTTTATGAATTAATGCAGCTAATTTCCTTGAGATGAGAAGTAAAGTCTGAGGAAATCCTAATGTGACTCAACTTCCTCTTAGTCTATTTATATTCAGAGATATGATGTGCTTCCTGAACTCACACAAATTTGTTTTCTTCTAAAGAACAGTATCAGATCACAATTCATATTGTTTTTTGTGCAATAACATTAAGGGGAGAAAAATCAGGCAGAAAGCTGTATTTCCCTTATGCCAGTTTCCAATTCATTCTGATGTAAAGATGCTCAGCTATTTATAGCATCTCTTTCTGAGGTACAGCCAGCAGGTACGTGCTTGGGTTATGTGTCCATTGCCAAATAAATAATTAAATGATGCTTCTAAATTTAACTACGTTCTTAAGTGCACTAACACCATATAAAACACCTTGCTGAAGGCAAAGTGAGTGAACTTGTTAAGACCTGGATGTTATGAACACACAGTAATAGTAATTGCAGCTATATTGAAACAATAATATCATTAACTCACCAGAAATACTCTTTCAGTGGTTCTCAAACATCTGACCAAGTAGTAAGCCCTGTGCTCAGTAAGTATTTTCCACTATACCCATATTGTGTGCTTCAACAGTATTGTCATTAAATGCTTAATGGCAGATTGCCTAAGTGAGAGGGTGACCTTTCAATTAAGCTGGGTAAAATTTAAATTATAGCATCTTAAATTTGAAGTAGTACACTTATATGCATCAATAAGTAGAAGGAAATATTTTGTTTAACTCTGGTTAGCAGCCTGGGTCAGATGCAAAGGTCAATAATCAAGAAAAGGAGCACCATTAGGTGCTGATAAGGGTATCAAGAACTGCTGTGTAAAAGAAAGTATCTTGAATATAAAAATCTGAAAGTCTTTTCCTTAACCACTTTAGCAAAATTCCCTGCCATGGCGAAAATTTTGGAAATATTTTTTCTCAACCCAAGTCCCAAGCTGAGGTGTCTCTCTTTTCTGAAACCCTATAAAAATTATTGCTTACCTTTAACTTTGCATGTGGGCAGATAATAATTGGTTTGGTGAAAGCTTTTTTTTTTTTTTTTGCAATTCCTGATAGGGTTTTTCTATTTTTATCTGCTTTTGCTTTCATGGAAACTCCTTCCCTCCCCCACTGGAGAGAGATCCAGGAGTGTTTTGCTGAGCTGGGGGCTTCTCTGTTCCCCCTCTGGGAACTGCAGATGCTTTGTTGTTTGAGTTAATTCAAAAATGGACAATTTTAATCATACAAAAGTGTTATCCTCATACAATGATATAAGCAGGATTAAGATGAAAGTCCATCTGTAATCCAGCATTTATTATTTGCAGCAACCAATTCTGTAATGGCCCGCATTTGACGGCGGGGCGGTGGCTCGGCCACCTGCCCTGGCTCTGAATCCTGAGGCTCTTTTTATCTTTTCTGCTTTTCTCCCTATAGTAAATCTATAATGCTCACATTTTAATTCCTAGCAGTGGCAGAGAAGCACTGGTACGGAAGTAATAAAGACAGTATTTCATTGTAACCTTGGGCTAGCCAAAACAACACAAATCACTTTGCCAGAAGGCCATTAAAATGTCTTTCAAATACAGCATTAACTTTAAACCCAGGTTTCAATCTAGGTATTATCTAGGCAGCTCCCCCTGAATAACTCAGAAAAATCAATAAACACCACCTAACATTTCCACATGCTATGTGAAGTGTGCTAGATGATGTTACTTACCTGTCTTATTCTTTCACATTAGCTGTAATTTATAACCTATGCATCTACACGAAGGACTTCTCCACCAGGAAGGTGAACTAGCAGGTTTCATGTCAGGCAATAGCAAATGGCACTTTGGGTGCCAAGTGAAAAGCCTTAATATTGTTTTTATCAGGTGGAAAATGGGAAATTAAGCCAGCAGAAGAAATACAGAATGGTGAATTACACTAATTCTGGCTTTTAATTATATCAAATTCTTAAGCTTTTACCAAGCATATAGGAAAAAAATTAGGACAAAACAACCTGGGAGTTCAGATACACTCAGTGTTCTGTTCTCATTGCTTAGAGGGCACTCGATCTACATAGAGCCACAATCAAGCTTCATTTCAGAATCTTAATTTCTTATGGACATTAGTGCTTTAAATTACCTGTTGTAAAATACTGGCTTTATGCATTATTTAATCTCAGTTCAGACAGGAGTTTAACACAATTTTATTAGCCTGGAAATGAAATCCTTTAGAACCTCATGCCAACCCAAAAGTGCTCCACATTTGCCTAATGCAAGATCCTGTCTGTCAGCAGAACTGGCCAGCCTCTCCCCTGTTGGAACTGCTATCAGCAGGACCGCATGGATGTGCTATGCGTGCACAGCAAACCTGGTGCTTCCTGGAAGGCACTGGAGCAGGAGAAATTTGTGAAACTGAAGGAAATTATCAATGCAGGTGACTAAAGTGAAGGAGGTGGCTCAACATACCCAAAACATTTGGCACCACAGTTTCTTCCATGAGTTTTTTTGTGTTCAGCTAACAAGACAGTGAGGGATTTAAAAGATCAAATACTCATCCATGCTGAATTCAGAAGGGGCTTATTTTTGACTTTGGTATTTCTCTAGAGATGTGTGAGTGAATTTTCATAGCAATTCTGAAGGAAATTGCTCATCTCTGTCCAGTTCTGCTGAGGGCAAGCCCAATGCTACTCCATGAAATGGCTATTACGGCATTTGTCAGTCATCTGATAGCTTCTGCTAATTGTAAAACTGACTAAACAAAACTGGAAATTAAGAGAAAATGATCAACAATGTTTCCTCTCAGCCAAAGCTAAGGCCTATTTAACAAAACATGTTTGGATGTGTGAATTTCTATCTAGTGATCTGAATCCAAGCAGAGGATAAATAGACAACAAAAGCAGTACTGTCAATATAACAGCCACCAGAACTGAATTAAAACATGATAAAAATATAAACGATAAATAGCTTCAGACTGTTACATGGGGCCAAATGCAGTCATTGCTGTTCACATGGCTGAGCCAAGTGAAGACAGAACATTTCTGGTGGGAAGGAAAAGGAATCGCCATCCTATGCAGAGGCTCTGCAGAGCCCTCCAGATGCTACTCCAGGGGACAGCCTGGAGGAACTGCTATTTCCTCCACAGAAATATATGGAGGTCAGTGAATCAACTGCACTATTTATGTAATCAAAGAATTCTTGTAAGATTATCTTTTGTCCATCAGGGTCTTCTATTTGCTGAGTTTAATAGGGAAGTAAATGTGTTTTCTGAAGCACAGAAGCTTGGCCAGGTAAGGACTAACCCAAAGGGCACTTTCAACAATTCTGATTAATAATATTAATAAGATTAATAATATTATTAATAATAATAACAAAACAACAATATTCTGTAGTTTGAATATGCATCAGGGTGAAAAAGAAGTATTTCCATTATCTACACAATTAATTACATTTTATAATTTAATTCTGTAAGACTTACACTGGTAACAAAGTCAAACTGCCCCTACAAAAATGAAGGAAAAAAATTAATCCTGAAAAAATTTGCATTTTTTTACTAAAGGTGATAAACATTATCTGTGCTTTGTCTTCAATGAGCATCAAAGACCCTTAGCCCATGGATCTGCTGAGCAAAACAGCTCTCATGTAGACCCTAGTGACCTTGGTAGTTCAGGAAAAGTAATAGAGGCTGCTGGGTTAATGATTCACTAATGTGATGTCTAAGGGCAAGGCAGGGCATGACATGAAAACCCTTTTGGAACTGTTATGTCAAAGATCTGCATCCAAATCAATGGCCCATACTCATATGCTAATCAAAAGCAATCAATAGCATATTTTAAATAGTTTTCTTCATTACACTTACAGAGGACTGTGAAATCAGCCAGCATTAAAAATAGACTGTAAATAAAATAAGCCACATGGAAGCTCCTGGTATGTGCATTGCACATGCACCTCACCTCTGAAAAAAAATGACAGTATAAATATAAAGTCATCACAGGTAATACAATTACTCTTCAGTTAAGTACAGTCGATGGTCTGATGGATTTAAAAAGCTCAAGAAACTTGAAGGGAAAACAAGACTGATTACTCAACCAGAAAATAAAGTTGCAAGAGTGGAAAGTGTGTTGAACAAGATTGGAAAAATTATTAGCTTTTTTACTGGTTTTAGTGATTATATGATAAGATTGCCAATTAAATATTTATGTATGTAAAAGCAGAAAGTTTAGCATTTTATTTCCTTTTGGGGAAGATAGAAAATAAGGACAAAGGGGGTACCACTAAAAGATCACTTGAGTAATGTCTCTGCACCCTGAATTAGAGGGGTTTTGTTGTTATCAAAAAGTCCTGAATAGTTGAATACCAATAGTAACCTTTCTTCAATAATATTTCAATCTTATTAAAAGCAATTGATACATACAATTATCCTTGTTATGGAGTTCCATCAGAAAGATATTAAGGGAGATTGATAAGCTGCAAGTAGGTATTGCTTGTGATTGTAATAAATTAGTTCTATGGGTATGGTACCCTCATGTTTTATCCCTGTTAAATATTGCAAGATAAATCACCAATAAACTTGGTCGTTTGATGGATGTTTAGACAAAATAAGCTTGAACAATGGAAGGGGCAATAGCAACAGATGGCACAGAAGTGACTGTACAATGTGAAAGAAGCTACCACAGAAGCAGCAGGAGAAAGGGGCCATTCTTACTCTATGGCTAAGGTTCACATGCTTCCAGTTCCAGACTAAAGCGCAGATCTCAACATGAGTGACCTGTCTTCTGGATAATACCTACTGGGATTTTTGTGAGAGGAAAAACAGAATCCACCTGATAAAATCCCAGATTAATACCTACTACTAAAACCTCACACTGAAAACTTTGTTTTTAATGAAGATTGATGTGCTAGATGCATGTTTTGCTTCATGTCAAGTCTGTTTTCTAGCATTAGCAGGGACTAACCATATGATCCAAGCAGCAAAAACACCTAAGGAAATTCCAGTGTCAAGACTGTTGTTTGTCCAGGCACTGAAGATCACCTTTGCTCATCAAAGCATTCTGCATCTTCACGTCTTTCATGTTAACAGCGAATAATGCTCTCAGAGCAGCATCTTCTTTGCTAGCTCAGTAGTACCCTCAGTGCCCACCAGAACTTTAGGGATAGGGCTTTATTATGTTATTTATTGCAGGTAGAGGTATTCTGCATCATACCAGATTTCTTATGCTTCATTTGTCACGGTGAACATATCATCCAACTTTTTCAAGTACGCCATGGTCTTGTCACTTGAGATCTGAAGTATAAAAACTGTGGCAAGTCCTGGACAACATGTAGCTGTCACAGACTTTATGTATATCCTTTTCTTCACGCCAGGAATTCTGGCACAGTCACCACTAAGCTAACAGAACGGTGTTTCAGAAGACTGCATTTAGTATAAAACAAAAGAAAATTACCATTAACTTTTCTTGATATGGCACAGGCATTGGCCCTGACAGATTTCAAGCTTTATGTCACATTGCTTGAGTTCTAAATAAGATTTTACATACTTTTAAAATTTCCTTTTTACATTATCTGTCTCTTAAATTCACTGTAGTCCTTTGCAGAATATTAAATGCTGGTTATGTAAAAGTAGTAATCCCATCACAAGATCCCAATGAATAAGAAATTTTTTGAAAAAAATTGCAACTCACATATTTGCCTAGAAAGGTTGTTTTGGGGTTAACTGCAAGTAGGGATTAATGATTGACCCAAAGTAAAATCTGTTAGATTTGGGAACCAAACTTTACCCAAAGTTCTTTATCATTATTGTGTGGAAGAGAGAGTCAAAACCTAAGCTTTTTCTCCAAATAAAGCAAAAAACCATTTGGACCTTTGGCTAGTTCTTTGTTTGCAAGACTAATGGCTTGATCCTTACAAAATGGAGTTGAAGTTCCAAATGTTTGAAATGTTCGAAGACGTATTCCCTCTCAGAAGATATTTTTAAACTTAAAAGAAAGCCCTTTCCCCCCAAATCAATTTTGATTTAATATAAAATAGTAGGGGGTTCAGATTTTTTTAGGAAATGACAGGGAGGGAGAATTGTTAATTTGCTCTAGTAATGACAGAGGGTCTTCAAGATAATAGCATAAAAGTTGAAGGGAAAGCAGTTTTAAAGATCCTGCCTTACAAACATTTTATGTTTACCCAGTACATGACACTGTCAAAGTCATCCTGTCCTCAGAGGAATGTTCAACAGTCTTACACAACAAACCTGAAGAGCAGGAGCTTTCCTTGTCAAGTTATTCCTATTTTCAAATACTGTTTAATAGCCAAAACTGTTCTAACAATACTAAGATGTGAGGAGAGCGCTACGGAACAAAGTTTTTCAAGGTAATGTAATATTTTCCATTAACAATCTTCACATTGTGACACACACTGCCTTGAGGAGCACCTGCCCTGGAGGCCAGGATCAGCATTGGTGTTCATCACAGCGCCTTCAGCTTCAGCTTGGTGTTTTAACTCAGAGGCACTGCGGAGGAAGGAGGGATGGAAAGAGCCTGCCAGTGCTGAATGCCCCATGCAGAGCATGCACAGCCCACATACACCACAGCCATGGGAGCATATGCTTGAAGAGGACACCCAAGGAACAACATGAGTAGAACTTCTTGCACACCTCACACCTTGGCATCACTCCTTTAAAGCCTTTGCTCTTCTCCTTATGGGATTTCATGGGTCTCTTTCTTCCTGTTCTTAGCTCAGTGGCTAATCTCTCAGTACTGTGAGTCACCTTCCATCATAGTGGCCTACGCGAATGACAGATCATGTTCATCCCTGGAGAAGTTCAGAGCTGTAGCCAAGGGGAAAAACCTGAGTTTTGGAGTGAGAAATAGAGAATATTTCAGCTAATGAATCAGACTAACACTGTGTGGTAGCTGAGTCTGGAGGCTTTTGTGCAGTATCTGCAGTCCCAAGCTGTTGAATTAGATGTTCTGGCCTGAGAGAGCCCAAAGGCATTGCTTTAAATATCTCAATTAACAATCACACTGAATATTAAGGAAACGGCTAGACTTTGTATTTCATATGTCAGGATTTGGTCTTGCAGAAATGTATTCATGGATGATTAAGACATCTGAAGTAACTGAAATTTTCTGCACACTTGGGCACAGAGTGCATGACTGTAAACAGCACTGCAGCCCTGGATCACAAGGCAATGCCACCGGCCCTGGGTGGGTCCGAGTGAATGCTGCATGGCAGACAAGTTGCTCTCCCTCAGAAAGGATACTGCACATTACTGTTGTCTTGTCTGCTAAATAGGCCTTACTAATTACATTTTCATCCTTATTAAGCCTTCATCTTTAGTGCTCCTTTTCAACCTTGTTGCCCTTTAAAGGGCAAGACTACCAATATACCAACTACCAATAGGTGGTACATGAAGGAAACTACACAGAATATCAACTAATGAAAATTCACTAGGGTGTTACCCCTCCTGACCACACAGTTTAAACAGACCTGGGGTTTATGGTGAAATCAGGACTTCTTTTTTTTTTCCCTTCATTTCCCAGTCCTCATCTGCTTATATAACCTGCAAATGCAGAATTCCATCTGGTAATTAGTGGTGAGAGAAATCAAAGGGCATGCACTTTAATGGGGACAAAGCTAGGTGATGAATTTAATATAAAGGCACCCTCAAAAGATTGCAGCTTAAGCTATTCCGCGGTCAATAGAAAGTGTTAAACATTCTTTAAAAAAAGGCAATTCCCTTGGATGAATCCCTAAATAGGGTTATGATTAAATCGGACATTTGGGAATAAGCTGGAAACTGGCAAATGCCTATTTTAGATTTATGATTCAAAAGGCAAGTACTGCTGAGCTCAGCAGCAGTCCCTTGGCTCACGCCGGTTTTTATCAGCTACAAAACCAATCTGCACTGTATTCCAAGCCTAACATAGGCACATGGGGAAATGTGATACATTTTCTACTTCAGGCTGAAATTTGATTTACTCTGATGTGCATCCACCCCTTTCCTGCTCCATCATATCAGGGATTTTACTGGTTCCTGCTGGTACAGATTAAGGTATTCTTACTATATATTCATGACAATCCTGTCATATAGGGTATTTCCTACTCAGCCTGTTCTTGACCTTCCCCAGCTGATAGGATCAAAGGCTACTCGTGAAATCCTAAGTTTAATTTTTAAACTTCTGGGAGCCTGTACCTTTCTGCAGTCCACTTGCAGCAGACAGCAGCCGCCAAGCTGTAACAGCAAAGATTTACCTACCAACCCATTCAGTTTACACTGCTGTTACCCACTCTGGGACACTGTAAGAATAACCCATAGAAGATTTTTGTAAATTTTCCTGAAAAGTAAAATTCCTCCATCATCACAAACTTGCAGTGTTCAGTGTTATGGAAGTCACCTACGCTCGGGCACAGCCAAGGGTGGGAGGGCTTCTGCGGGCAAGCGACATGTTCTAGTAAAACAAGTGAGCTGCTCCCCTTTCCCTGGCTGAATGAAACTGCAGGGTGGCTCCACGTTGGTTTTTGCTGGATGTGCCCAATATTTATGCAATAATTCAGTTTAGGAATGGATATTTTTTTCTGTCTTTTTAAAAACAGTAATTGAAAATAAAAGGAGAGATACCAATCCTTAGAACTATTAACATGGCAGTTAATTGCAGGGTGACAGGTAAAGATGACCTCAAATAGTCAAATGAACAACTTCAGGTAAAAACAAATTTAAATTATGTATTTCTGAGGCTTCTAGGATTTTGATTTCTGATCCATTAAAAAAACCAAGCTGCTTGCCAAGCTACCTGATAGCTCTTATTTCCATCTGAGATTTCCAGACTTTAATCATACCTCTGCTGAGATACTTTTTGAGAATTATTTTTTTAAAAATAAGAATATAACTTGGAAACATATATCTAGGGGTCCACAGAGGAAGCAGGCTACGTTTCCTGCTTGCTTTTTTATTGAAACATTTGTATGATAAAAACATTTTTTCCTTCATATTTTGAACATTGAAATATGAGTTAGCAAATTAAATATGTTCCAAATTTACCCTGAGCCCAAGCCACTTCTGCCATAATTTATAACCACAACTACACAGTGAGAATGTGCAATAACTTACATCAGGTATTCTAAGTAATATAGCATACAACCATGCTGTTGATAACATGAATTGAATAGCATTTAGTTTTGGTCTGCTCTACCTATTCTGTTCATACAGATGTGTTAAAATCAACACTCCCCAGCCATTACATGGAATATATCAAGAGTTTAAAATGTTTAAAAAGTTCATTTTTTAGAAGCAGTAATCACACTTCAGAGAAAAAGCAAGATATTATAATGTTATCTGTCAGATTATAATATAAATGGAAAAAAAATAAAACCCAAACATGACTATGCCTCCCATCATCAGAGTATCTACTAGAGTCACTCCTTTCCAAGGTTTAGATAGGAGTTCTAGATTAGGAGATGAATAGATGTGCTGCAGTTTTTAAAAGATTTTTTTAGTCCCTCATGTCAAGTGAAACATTGACCATAAAGCCAAACCTGAACCTGAGGGCCATTTTCCTTTGCAGCAACACTTTTTACATTTTCTCAGGTGAAAGAGTGATCTAAACTTACCAAGGGAAAACTGAAGGACGGATGCAGTAGTTGTGTTAAGGCCAGTGGTGGTCTATAGGAAGAAAAGCAAACAGCAGAGAGGTTGTGTTAGATCAGCAAAACAATACATTCATCACTTATTTCATTGTTTTTCTTTGAAAGTATAGAATCTCTCTGGATACCTAGATCTCCAGTGCAAAAACTATTAATTGCCAGCGCTTTCAGGTTCAGTGATCATGGGCATGTCTGTTATGTCATTTCAATTATTGATATATCATCATATGTCAAAGCTGGATTTTTTTTTTTTTTTTTTTTACTGTATTAATGTCTACAAACTGAGCACATTTATGTGAAGCACTGGTGCTTGACCAGGGTTCAGAAGACTGAAAAAGTGAACTCTGTGGTCTATGGTCAGCTTAGTATACATCTGTATATACAGAATGGTTTTCACTTCTCCCAGCACAGAACAAGAACCAAAATTGACCATAAATAATAATAAAAATAACATCAAGTAAAGTTAAAATTAAAAAATGAAATATTAAGAGGGAATAACAAAATCTAAGTGTTCAATAGCAAATCAAACAAAACTTTGGTCATACTGCATAATATATACAATGAAATTTTGTAGTAGCATCTACACACTGTTAACATCCAACAAAGACCTAGAAACAGGCAGAAAACACTGAGCAGCTCACTCTATTCAGTAGGTCAAATTAGGATTGTTTTCCTGAAAATACTATAACGTAAAAAGCACTAGAGTGTTGTGAAGGACGCCTATTTATTTTCAGTTAATTTTTAAAGTTGGAATTAATTTTAATGACACTGCTATATAACAGGCAAGGCAGAAGCACTGCCCAAAAACACTGCCTGATGCAGTTATTTTGTCAGAAAAATCATTGCAACTGTCTAGCAACCTGAAAGACAAACTGGAGGGTCACTCCCAAAAGAGCAGACTCAAGGTTTGTTTCATTCACTTTAGCAAAAGACACAACAAACAGATAATTTATAATTACAAGTAGATTTTAGAGGCTACATTGAAGAAGGAAAAATGTACAAGCTGAAAGACATTGGCAACATTAGATCAAAAGAGAAAAGGAAAAAAAGGCATGACCTGGGCAGACAGTAACTTTACACAATCATAAAAGAAGTCAACTAATTGTAAGAACAGGGACAACAAACATCTTAAATAAATTCATCTGATATTGTTGCCAGTGATGCCTGCATCCTAGATTTCAAGACCTTGGAGTTCTCCCATGTCAATAACTCATGTAATTTCCCATAACAGCAGCAACAGACTCTTTCATCACACGTGCTCCTTGTGATCTGCATCCATGCACAAAGATCACATCCATGCATCCATGCTATGCCACAGATAAATCAAACTTCTGAGCAAATTCAACCCCAGAAGTAAGGTCCTGGGGCTAGCAGGCCTTGGCTACCAGATCTCAGATGGGAATCTGCATGGAGGCAGCTCCAAGTGAAGCACCTGGAGGACTTGAATGATCCTCCTGCTCTGCATGTATGAGTGATGTAGAGGAAACCAAACAGCAAACAAGAATGAAAAAAAAGTGGTAATCAGCAAAATATAGATAAACTTTTGAGCTCTTGGACATGAAACTGTCATTTTTCTAAAAAAGCCAACACCCAAGTAAGAATTAGACTCAACGAATTGGAAGATGCTACCTTCTTTCAAGTGCCCATTAACTATGGCAGTATTACAAAGGCAATTTTATCAGCATTTTGTAATGATGAACAGTACAATTTCTGCATAATTTCCCAGAGTCACACAGTGAAAGCAGATATTCTTCCATTATCAGGTATTCCTGCACTCTTTAATTATCTACTATGCAGATAAACATGAAAACTGCTGAGAGAGATCTCTCTCATACTGGAAGTCCCTTATTACCCTGTGCATCCCTGCATAACACTGAACAAAAGCTAGTCCTAAATGCAGACATTTTCTGACAGTTATTTAGGACTCCATTGACACAGAACAAATGCTATCTTTCAGTCATCTCTATTGGCTTTGGACACTTTCAAAAAAATTTCCATATTTTTGCAAATGTATATTCAGAATGTATATTCAAAAGTCTACTATTAATAAATTGTAGGTGATAGCTCCCTCCATTCCTTTCCATGTACTAACATCAGCTTTTGGTTAGCTACATTTTAAATCAGCTCAAATAGCTGACCTGCTAAACTATTAGTCTTTTTCCTTTTCAGGTTAGTTTTAAACTGGATTTGTTTGCTGATATGGTTTGCCTTGTGGCCCATCAATGTCCATACGGATACCATCTCTCCCTCTGGTGGGAGGGGACAGATGATAGTGCAGAAGAGCAAAAGGGACTGGACTTCTTCCAGTGACAGCATGCACCAAATTGAGATAGTCACAAAACAATGACTTTGAAAATAACGGGTGGATACCTGCATGAGTTGTAATCAATTTTTGGCATGTTTTGTTTCTTTTCTACATATATATTACATATGGAGAGGAACTTCTTATAAGTATTAAAGAATAGGGTCTTTACTGAAATGCACTGAAGATTAGCTGATAACAAGACTAATGTGCTTTAGGAGGGTTCCTGGAAATTTATCACAGCTATCAATGATCTGTGACATTCAGAGGGACAGATTCCCAAGGCTTCATGATCATCTCAAACAGCAGCTTTAAAAACTATCTAAAAATTTGGCACTATCTGAACACAATGTTTACTTAAAACTCTCTTTGGAATCTTCCTAACAGGTAATTTCAGTCTTTAAACAAAACCAGGGAAGTTACATTTACGTAACTCCTTTAAAAATACAGTCACATCCCCATTTCAGTCCATTCTGTCAGGAACGATTCAGCATTAGGTATCACATTTATCATGCCAAATAATAAAATGCTTTCTGACTTGAGTTATGAGTACATATTATATTAGTTTACGTTCAATTAATTATGTTGTGCAAGTTCTCATTTGAAAACAAAACCTTTTATCAATGTTCAGTGGCTCATATCACCAAGAAATTAAATGTATCGGTTATCACAGCAGAAGCATTCATGTAGAGTTAAAAGAGACTATGTTGTAAGTCATTTCAGTAATGCTTTAGAAAAAAGCATTAAACATACTAAAAACTTTTTTCAAAGTTCTGCCTTTGCAGACTGCTAAGTTCAGATGCTGCAGAGAGGTTGGTAGGAAGCCTTTAGTTGATATTTTCCTTTGCTTGCAACATTCTCTGATGCTATACCTCTTTCAAGGTTTTTGCCAGTGGTAAATTCTCACCACTAGACATAGTTGGCATTACAAACCTCTGCCTGCAGTAACAGGCAGCTGCTGGGTGTTAGGAGAAGAGAGGAAGGTCAAGGAAGCAAATCAGCAGCTGTCACAGCTGTTGATATAATACATTTTGCAAATTCAACTCTTCTTGAATAAGTATTTTAAGGCAATAATGCAGCACTAGGAGCCATGAACAGGAATGGAGATTTCAAGAGCCATTTCAAGCTGGGACAGAATGAGATTTGAATAGTAAAGATGACAGAATAAAAATGCATAATGATTGGAGGAATTAAACAGGTTTTAAAATTTGTGGCAGGAAGAGATATGTTGTAAAATTGCTGAAAAATGATTACAAATAATAAACAAGTTGGTTCTAAGAGAATAGGGATTTAAACCTATGTCCATATTCAAAACTAGGTCAGACCTCTGGCATAAATACTGTCCTGTGCTCATCCACAATGTTAAGCCATTAGCATGTTCCTTCAAGATTTGATTTTTCTGCAACACTGCCATAATATTTATAAACACGTTAATTATTAGGCTGCTAGCTGTTTATAAGCATGGTAATTTTTTCAGATGATTATATAATCACACCACTTTGGCATCATAATAAATTTTTCCAAGATCCTGGTGCTATGTGTCCTGGTTTTTGCTAGGATAGGGTTAAACTATCGCACAATGGTAGTGCTATTTTACCACATGGTAATATGACAAATACAGCCCAGAGCGGGATTTTGAAGCCAATTCATGATTA
>NW_010292258.1:0-11644 GCF_000700745.2 Antrostomus carolinensis | reverse complement strand
GAGACAGCTAATTAATGACATTTCAAAACCCTCATAGCTGGGACCCTGGGTTTGCTAAATGTCATCAATAGATTGTTTTTCAGTGTTACCTATGCTCAATACTGCAACTAGAAATGAGTTTAAAAATTGGGAAAAACATCCCAGTGGTCTGACTTCATTTTTGCACAGGATATAAAACAATGCATCTCTTCTCAAGGCAGTTAATGAAGCATAGTACATTCAAATAGGATTCAAAATAGCAGAGAGGCAATTGAGCATCCCTGTCAGGACTCCCCAGCTGGAGCTGGCTGTGAGGGAGATGACTGAAATTCTACTTTATTTGTAAAACCGCTGGATTAGTTTTATACGTGTTTATGACTTTCAGTCACCACACCAGCAATATCTACATCGCATTTGTGGAATTCTAGTCTCAGTTAAGGAGATGCAAAATTAACCCTATTAAAAGAATTGTCAGTGTCTGAAATGAAGAGAAAATGCCTGGCCAAAACCACTTGTGTTTCATGGCCCTCTTCCATGTGTGCTCTTCAAATAGCTCTAATCAGCCTCTCCCTCCACTTAGAAAACTGTTGAAAACATGAAAATTAATTTTGAATTATGTAGGCTTTCAGCCGGTCTTTTAATTTTGCAGTTCTTTCCAAAACTTCCATTTTATGTATAGTGCTGCAGCTAGCTGCCCAGTGTCAGCATGTGCGCATGGTTATATAGCTTTCAATTCATTTTCCACACCCAGATGATCCCAAGTTAATGCAAATTGCACCGTGTTGTTTCTTACAGCAATTTTATGACTGAACTACCCCCCAATGAAATTCACACTGTCACCTTCATCATGACTCAATTTGTTACAAACACTTCCCTGACGTTGGCAGGTGCTTGCTCCAGGCTGCATTTAAGTCTGTAGGACGCATTGTTCACAAGTGATGTTTTACAACCGAATTAACATTTGTCAACAGCAACAAGAAAAAATCATGACACAGCTAATAAAAGAAGAAAAATAAACCTTGTCTCTATTTCATTGTCAGAAATAAAAAGAGAATGATGCCAGTTTGACAACACAGTTCTATTTCCTTGTCTTTTCAGTCTTTTATAAATACTTTAAATAGCCTGGATGCACCGTGGATCAAGAGACTTTCTCTTGCAAACTATTGCAATAACCTTTGGTTAACATCTATAGTTTAAAACACCGGGATGTTCCTGGGGTGCTTTTCTATGGTCCTGTCGACAACCTTCCTTCAGAGCCTCTCTGACAAACACCAGACTTTCAAAGCACACCAACATCTCTGCAGCCAAGGCAGCCTCGACTCACAGCGCGCAGTCCCATCCCCGGCAGATGAGCCAGCCTTCACTTACCAGCTCTCTGGGACCATATGGCTCGCAGAAAGTGACGGCGTTGCCGTGCATGATTGCACCGCACTGCTCTCCAACCTCGCAGTTACTACATTCAGACCTGCAGGAAGAACACACCATGTTCAAAATGGAAATAAAAAAACCATACATTTGAGACCACATCAGGCTTGTAAACTGTAAAATAAGACCGTTATAGCTTGACACTCAGAGAAATTGAACTGTTCTGTTATCATAGTGCTGAACATAAAGGTTGAGCAACTGAACGTATGATGTATTAGAACTCAAGAAAGGCCCTTGTGAATGAGTACTTCCTCTCTGCACACTGTCCTCCCTCCAAAAAGGAGTGTCCCTGCTCATTGACTGCAAAACATCACATCATGGGAAACCAAGTTGAATTCTTACATATATAATTTAGCCTGAAGTTATCCCTCTTCCAAAGTCCTTACTGCACATTCAATATACCATATGTAAACCCACTGCCACAGAGTTACCGTCCAGAACAGCTCAGGAGAAGGGGGTAGGATCAGACCCCACCAGCCCGCAGGGTTATTTACCCCAAAGGGCAGACTCAAGGCTGCAGATGCTACCCAAAACATGGCACCAAGAGGCTCCTACAGCCCTGCTGCTGTAACACAGTTCTTGCTGCTGCTTTCTCTTTGTATTTGTCATACCCCGTATTCCCGGTAACACAGAGTTGCCACCCTGTTCACCTTTCAGGGGAAAAAGTATGAAGAAAATCTCAGAGAGGCTGCTAAGTGCTGCTGAGCCAAGTAATTGCACCTCTCCTCATATTTCTTAATTTAATATGAAGGACTTTGCAGGCAGTCTGGCTGTGGAGCAGAAGGAAAAGGCCTTCTCCCTCACCTTCCAGGATCAAGGTATCAGCTCTTGGCATGAGCAGCGAATTTTCAAAAAATCTCAGAGAGATTTTTCAGCCAGTGCTGACCAGCATTGCCTTCAGGCATCCAAAGCTCAGCTTTAACTGAGCCTACAGGCTCACATTTGCTCCCAGAGCACCTCCATTGTACGCAAGGACGAACTCACTCCAAATCTTATTTCTTATTAATTTTTATCTGTACTTTGATAATGGATATTTTTAGAGTTTTAAGTGTAATGGATTCAGGTAAGGGGTGTTTAGGCAGTTTTTTCTCTGGCTTCTCTCACAAGGGTGCCTCAGACTTGGTCACCCTTTCTGATGTCAAAATACACATTCCTATATATACAGCCCAGATGTAGTTTAGTACTTTGCAAAGATTTGGTTTTCTTCTGGCTTTTCATTCTCCAGCTAATTTCTGAATGGTAGATCTTACAGGAAATTGGATGGAAAGGAAGAAATCCCAAAGAGATAGGGACTTGCTGTCAACAGATACAATAGAGCTTTCAATTATCATAGCTGATTTTACACAGGTTTTTTTTCACCTCTTTTCCTAATTTATATTGCTTGTTTGTCTTTTCCTTAACAAGTGTTTTGTTAAGCTTCTGCAAGTCTTTCTGTAAACTGTTTGGAGTAGGTTTTTTCTGTTCCTGAGTATCTGAAAACCAACAGCACACCATGGTCCTGGACGGGGCAAATGCAATCTCCAGCTGCATTGCTAGGAAGAGGCTGGCAGTGTTGTCAGCTATCCCATGGGCTGGGGCAGCTTTTCCCTGAAGGTACTACGCGTCCAAATGTCTGAGCAAGGGAGGATGGGCTGCTGCGAACCCAGGTAGTGATTAGAAATAATGTTTAAATTAGTTTTTAAAGTACTTGTTAAACTAAGTGGAGATATCTCCTGCTCTGCTCCAACAGCAGACTAGGGCTCCACACCCTCCTCCCCTGGCTCCCAGGAGACCTTCCCAGGGCAGCAAAGTGTAGGTGATTTTTGACAGAATGGGTTAACTCTGGGCAGCGTACAATACCCTGCACAATACCCTGCAGGTCTGGGAGTGCTAAGCTGTGCTGAGTGATAGATGTTAGGTTTTCAGATGCGTAGATGTGGTGAATAATTGATTGCATTTGTTATTTTAAGCCTCTTCAGTTGGTCCTGGATGAATTCAGCACAGGATTGGCTTTCTTATGCCCAAGTCCATTACAGAAGTCAAAGATGAATGCCTCTTTCCCCCTTTCCAAATCTCTCTTTTATTCTGAGATTTTATTAAAGGTAAGTTTCAGCTCAACTTTCCAAAACAAAGTCAGATGAAAAAATCCTTGAAGTTTTTTCATGTATGAACATGTCAATAAAATCATTCAGCAATTCACACTGATAGCATTCAGTATTTTGACTTTAAATATCAAAATTAAATCGTCTAATAAAGTAGTGTAGTTCCTATCAGCTTCAATTAATATTTACTTATACAAGCCACAGTTATCCCATAATTTTATTTCTCAATATAAGGCAGGAAGAGAGTGTGTAAGTGAACCAAAATGTACCTTAAGTACAGAAAGAGTTCATGGAGGAAGTGTTTGTCGCTACCTAAATTTCACTCGATCCCTAAACTCTGATAGCTGAAGAACACAGGAACAGGAACTAGAAGAACAACTGGAATTCTGTAGGATTCTGGCTGTTTATGAGCATTATTTTCATTACCTGCCCCCATGTTTTGGGGTTTTATAGTGGAGTATCTTCCTGAATTCCTCATATGTACGGGGAGAGGCAGATAATGGCAGGAAAACTTTGTCTATGAATACTACGTAGGGAACATTTAGTGCCTCATAAAAGGTCAGACTACATAATCCAAGGGATATTTTAATTTTGTAATTCTCGTATTTCAATGAATACAAAGTGATTCACCTGTGATTCTACTTCTGTAATGTGGTCTGGAAATCCAGAAACATCATCCTTCTAATAGGGCTGTTTCATCATCACTCATCTTTCTAGGATGACTCGTCTCATAAGAAATTGGATGGCTGTTGGTAATCCTGATTGAAACCTTTGTGCTCTCTTTGAAATGTATTACCTCTGACAATAAATTGCTCAGTAGCTTGACAGGAATGCATGAAGAGTAAGATAATTGATCTGCTGTTCCTTAGATCATCGTCATCGTATTACATGTTTAGAAACTATCCAATTTGCTGTTCTCCTGGTGCAGACAGGAAGGTTAATTTCTTTTCCATTTATACAAACAGGAGACAGTATTAATTGTCCTGGCTGGGTGCAGCTTTTCACATTATCTTTCTCACCTGCCTTGTCTAAAATCTTAGCACGTTAAAATCATTTCAGCTTTCTCTTCACAGCTGGTACTTGCTGCCACTGTTGACATGTGTCATATTCATCTAGATGTCTTCTCTGTAGACCTGACATTGCTCTCATCTCTGGCTTAGAGAGTCCCACCTCTCTCTGCTATTGTTCCTCACTTTGCTGAAGGGGAAACATCTGCTGTTTCCTCATCTCTATTTGTCATCTTTTTTCCCTCTACAATACCTGAGTTTGTGGACGTTACATTGACTGATGTCTTTTGTGATGTCTGGACTATAAAGAAGATAAACACCTCAAGCTGGCAAGAGATTTTTAAACATAAATCTTTCTGAAGTTTAATCCCACAGTTTTAGTGCAATTTGGAAACCGCTTTAGGAATTCTCCCTCCTGTCACAAAGCTTTCCTCCACCTCTTTGCCACTGAAAATATCACTGTACCTCTTCATTTCTCATGTGACATGAAGAAGTGATGGAACTTCTTTGTTATTGATCAATTTTAAATGCTCAGCTTTTCTTCATGTCATCTTTGAAGAGTATGTCTTCTGTAAGTGACTGCTGTTTGGAATGCTGATAGGCTTTGAGATGAAACATTGCATCAAGTTGGGAAAGGGAGTTTATAGCCAGCAACAAGGTTCTGTACTGAGTCTTTCTTTTTAAATGTCCTGTTGTCTATAACCCTACTGTTAAAACTGTTTTATACAGAAACATACATTAATGCCACCACCTCTTCTTTACTTTATGCAGCTTCTTTTTCCCCTCTTTTTGTCTCAACATTAAATAATTTATCCTAGGATTAAAGATAATATTTTTTCTAGATTTATTCTTGCATGTCCTAGTTTAGTTGTTATATAGCACCTTTCCTACATTCTCCTCTGCAATTTTATGAGGTTACATGGAAGCAAAATGATCACAGAAACAGGTACTCAATGACCTAGACAGTCTTTCAGACACCACCCATATTGGACCTCTTCTCATCCAGTCACTTCCTGGCCTTTCCCTGGCAAGTAGTACATTTTTTCCCTACACAGGAAATCAATTACTTCCATGGTTCCTGGGCTTTCTGAACTAACACACTCCTGCCAGTTTTCAGCAAGTCTCGTGGATCACCAATCACCTGTACTTACCTACCTTAACTTCCACGGCTAATACACGCCAGACATAAAATACACGGGACATTTAGAAATGTGTGATCTCTTTTTACTTGTGTTTCACAAGTAAAAGAGATCTTTGTAAAGTTGGTGGCAAATGAGACCCAAGAAATTAGGAAATCTTTGCTTGCATAAACAGGCTTCTGCCTATTGGTTGGGGACTTTGGAAATAATTGTGTTCTGATATGATAGCCTGTTGGAAGGAAAAAACATAAAAAATGTTTGGACATACTGTATAAGAAAATCCTCATGGTGGTTAAGTCCCAAGAAAAAGAAACAAGCTCCCATTGCTGCATTCCCAGCACAGAAATCCCCCCTGCTTCCATCTCCTGCTGTGCTCTTTCCTGCTGCCTCCTCCTCGCCTTGTCCTTTTCTCCGTCATCAGTTTCTCCTGTTTTCTCTCAATCACCAAACTGTGATTTAGTTCAGAAACCCATTCCCTGATGCTGTGATTTTTCTGTTTCTGAAGATTCCCATCCCAACCTTCCTTTTCTCCTCCCTTTGCAGCTCCATAAATACTCAAAGCCACTCCTGAGCCTTCAAATAAACAGATGGTTGCTGGGTGGGGATGTGCCTTTTAATGAATTTGAAAGAGCAGAAATCCATAAAAAACAAGCAGTCACTCCTGAAATCATACAGTGCCCTTGTGCAAAGTAGTTATTTGACGTGAGGCCGCTCCCAGCAATGGAGTAACACCAGCTCTGATGGGACTCATAAAATTAGACACACACAGAAGCTATAAAATGCTTTGCGTGTGCACTTGGACATGCCAGAAAGGGGATCAGGAGGAGTGGGACAATATTATTCATGTCCAAGCCAGTGTTCTGTAGGATTTGGGAAGAAAAGATCATAGGAAAATACAAACACTTCTCTTTTCATCTTCACACAAATAATGGTTTCAGAAATTATTAGAGTGGCTTAGTCTAACTGGCCCCTGGTGACATGGCACTGCTGGAGTGTCGGTGCACACAAGGCAGCTGCCACCACACACACAGAGCACAGCAGAACGGGGACAGAGCAGAGCTGGAAATACTGCTCCAGCAGTTACCACAATTGTTTGTGGTAAAGATGGGATTTTAGCAGCTGCCAGGGGAGAAAAATGCAATTTTAGGGTGGATGGCATAAACTGTTAATAATCCCTGATTTAACTCCCACTAGACAATCAAATGAGAATGAGCTTTCTGCCACCAAGCTGGTCTTCACTGGAGGCAGAGCTACAGTAGAAATCCTTTATGCAGAAAGGCTCATGACACCTCATTACAGTTTTCTTTTGCTCATGCTCCACTTTTATTTAGCATTGCTTTCTGGTGTTATTACAGGAAAATATGTTTCAGGATTGCAGTGAGTTTTGTAGATCTCTCTCCCAGTACGCACCACCCTGCACTGACCCACCAACCAAGGTGAGTCAAGGTTACTCCAGGGGGATCAAATCCAAATCTCAGGGACAAAAGAAGCAGGAGACTGAGGGCTCTTTTAGTCTGAAATTTCTCTGTTGAGACTTCTATAAAGCAAGGGTGAATTTACAGATAAGAGAGCAATGGATAAATAAATTACGGAGGCTCCCAACAGACAGACCCTCTGTGAGTTATGAGACATCTGCAGGGAAATAATGCCTCCTCTCATTTCTTTCCACTCAAGTCCATTTAACACACTGCTGCTAAAGCTATCTACCTTGGCAGCTATTCTGTAACCCATTAAGAGTCCTTGATCTATTCATTCCCATAAAGAAAGAGGGTTGGGTTCTTTTTTTATATTATAGTATCCAAGGTCCTTAATGCATCTGCCCAGAAAAACATTTAAAGAAATCATACAAAAGGAACAAAAGGAGGAAAAATATTAGACACATACTAATAAGTATTACAGTAAGTACATACAAAAGAAAAAATATCCATAAAATTCCATAAACCACAGTGTTTTTACATAAGATGGTGAAACTGTGAAAGACCTGCACAGATGGAAAATGACAGGCCTTAATAAAAAGGAAAATTAAATCAGATTTCACAGAACATATGTATTCCTAACTAACAAATGCAGGTAACTGCTACAATGCCCATCAACAATTTATCTGCACAAGACAAGCTAAGACATTAAAATATTTCTGTGTCTTATAATGAATTAAATCAATAAATATTAGTTATAGTTATGAAACAGGATTGTAAAGAATAGAAAACTGAGTAACAATCCTATATAAATAAAGGGAACTCCAACCTTCAAGGCTTTGTGTTAAGACCAATAGATGTGTTTATCCGGATATAGCATGACCATTATATTCACTATATAGAACAGAACTGGTTTTGTACTATAAAAGACTTAGAACTTCCTCTTTTGTGACATACATATATCATATGAAAAATTATTCTTTCAGACTGAGAGGTTTGGCTAAGGGTTATCTTTGCTAAAATAACATTCCTTTGGCTAAGAGGTAACAGACTGCAATTGTTTCCAACACCCCACTTCTGAGCAAAGATAATATTGGGTGTTCCTCTCCTATAGGTTTCACCAACAGTCATTTCTCCATATTGTCCTATTATTTACTGTTGGAGTCTTTAGAAGTGTAGCAGCGACTTAAGGAGTTCATCCCTCCTGGGGATGGATACTTGGCTTTACTAACATCGAAATGATTGTTTTTCCTCACCTCTTTCCTTGTCTTCTGAAACAGTGTATGGGTTGGGTCTCTGCAATCGTTTAGCAAAGAATGGGGAGCGGAGGGGGAGATTATGTCCAAGTGCTCTCACACCACAATCACAGTTAATAAAGCTTCTGCCTGACCTACATTGTACTTGCCTTACTATGCACATGGAGTCATGAGATTCTCCAACACTGTCTACTGGTTAAAGAATGATAACAACCTCTGCTGGCTGTTTCAGACCACTGTGATAATATGAACGACCCTACTCAAGAATTCCATTGAACAAAAAAACCCCCTAGCAATTGGGAGTTGCTATATAGAGCTGGGAAGGGTTTTCCTTCCTACACAATACAAAAGTTTTGAAAAAGTTTCTCCT
This sequence comes from Antrostomus carolinensis, assembly GCF_000700745.2. Lineage (NCBI taxonomy): Eukaryota > Metazoa > Chordata > Aves > Caprimulgiformes > Caprimulgidae > Antrostomus > Antrostomus carolinensis. The sequence continues at coordinate 2,972 of NW_010292258.1, read as the reverse complement.
CCATAAAAAAGAAAAAAAATCAACCTTAAATATTTATGGCAGCTGAAAATTAGATGGAGGTGTTTAATTACAGTTAATTTTTTCTTTTGAATGATTTGGAAACATTTGATTACAGTTTAGAAGGAATTTTTCCTTCCTGGTTAGCCTCACCAGGAATATGTACTATGTAAACATGAAAAAAAAATTGAAAAAAAATTGAAAATAAAAAGTTGAAATATTGAAATTCATTGCTTTTCCATGCAATGATGATGATTTCAAGAAATCAAATTCTTCATACAAAAACATTCACTGAGCTCAGCTCTACTCCTTCTTTCTATTTTAGATTAATTTAAAACTTGAATTCAATGAGAACTGACTCTCTTCAATGAGCTTAGAATTTCTCAGTCACTCATTAATCAATTATTTAATAAACTAATAAATTTAGGTCCCAATGGAGCAGACACACACGAGCTTACACCAGTGTGAGCTGAGGTATCGCATAATTAATATAATACAAATACTTCACTATAATAAACAAAATGTTTTAATTTGGTCAAACACATACAAAGAAAAGCAGAAGTCTGAAACTCACCACATGGTAGGACTCAGTTCTTCCTGATGGTAAGAGTCAAAATCATCTCGTAGGATAATGCTGTCACTATGGATTTCGGCTACAGAGAAGAGAAAGCACTATATGAAAAAAACTCCAGTGTAATGATCCAATGCTTTCTAAGTGTTGTTGTACCTAGAGCTAAAGTAATGCATTGTAAAATGAGGAAATCAGCTTTTTAAAGTATGGTAGTTACAAAAGCCGGGTTTTCTCAGTTACAGGTTTTTTTGCTTACTCTGGTTCATAGTACTGAAGAAAATTGATTTTTCTTCCCCAAATTGAGTCTGTTTTGACCATAACTGGTGAGTGAGCCATCCCTGTCCTTCATTCCTAATCCTGTGGTTGTGTCTCCCATCCCATCTCACCAGGTTAGGGCAGTAAGTGAGTGCAGGACCGCATGGTCACACTGTGGGTCGAACCACCACACCAACCAAAATGATTCTATACTAAAAGCTTTAAGAATTTTTGTTGCAAATTGTTGGTTGTTCTGAATGTTCAGAAAAAAATTCCTCCAAATCCAGACTTTGGAAACTGGCATAAGGAGGGATGAGATGTCTTAGTGAGTGTACTACACTTCTAATAGTCAGGGGATTCATTCTGACAACTCTTAAGCAAAAATCCATCAGCTCATTGAAATTTCTCTGCTGCTATCAGTGAAGCTGGCAGCAAAGGTCAACTCATGTAAGGAATATTAACCATGAATTCTGTTAGACAAATGTTTCTAAACCATTGGTCTTCAAGCTTTGGACTCCATCTTTCCCTCTAGATTTGGTGTATCATTTATGTATGATGAACCAAAAAAACCAATATCCCAAAACTTTGGCTGCTGCATTTGTATTAAACAGATTTTTCTCTGTTTCTCTACAAATGCTTTCATTAAACAAATGAAGCGACTGTCACTTGCTATTCAAACTGTGCAAGGATGCCAGAATCCATCCTTGACTAACCAACTTGCACCACGGAGGTTAACGGGTGCAGGGCTGGAGCTCTGCTGCATGCTCTGTGGCCTGCTTGGAGAACAGAAGCGGTGCCCTGCTCCTGGGTGCACCTCAGAGGTGCACTGGGACAAAACCTTCCTCCCAGTGACCCAGCACCGGTGTGACGGTGCTATCCCACACTGGGGGTTACGGGTCCTCCTGCAAACAGATGCTCTAATGCATAGCTGGGAAGAAAAGCTCTGCAGCACGATATAATTGCACTGCAAGGGCTCAAAGGCAATAAATAAACAGCAATAAAAATCACAATGAAAAAACAACTAATCAGAATTAGACATAATTCAATTCATTTTATATGAGTCTCATTTTTATTTGAATTCCCTAGAGCTAGTTTCATATGACCTTACAGATTGTTTATTATAATAAAGTTAGTGATTCTGAGTTTTAGTAATAAGAATGACAAATCACCTACCTAGGTGAGGATGTAAGGGAGCTTCTGTCGGGGCTGTGGAGAACAAAGGCACAAAATGCATGAATATTTTCTATGATTAGGGTTTAATTGCAGCATTAAAATCAATTTAGTGTAAAACAAATTGTACAGTACGTGTCTTTTTAAGTCAACTATCCCAACAGTTTAATTATGAAAAATGTGATACACACTGAAAGTTATAAAAATATAATAGGAAAGAAAAAAAATAAATATTCTCTAATTAAAATAAGCATCAATAATAAATGAAAGACAGAAATGGTTGTACAGCAAGGTAAGAAAGATCACTTCTAGTCTAGGATTATGAGATACGATTAGAAATAAGTTGGATTAAGATTCAGTAACTCAATAATTGAGAAAGAGAGTGGGAACTAGGCTGAACAAAATAAAGTCTAGGTGAGGCAAAAATGCCACACTTTGACCATTTATGCTGCACTAGACAACATTTTATGGGGTATATTGTTGGGAGACAAAATCCTAGTGTTCCTAGGGCCACAAGTAACAGATTCACTCTGCGAATCATTGAATCAAACACTTATTTTAAAGCACATTTTAACATGCATTGATGAATCAATTCCCCAATAGGTCCTGTCTTCCAAGAAATAGTGGAATATCGTAATGACACACTGCATGGGGACACGCATGTAAAATGACAAAACTCTATAAAGCAGTCTTCTCTAACACTTTGCAACAGGAGCCTTGGTGCAGCATTACACAAATGAAAACAGAATGTATCTGAAAGGGCACAGCTACATAAAAAATAGGGGAAGTCTAGAAGGTGGCTATACAGTGTGCTAGATACTCCCTGGTAGCTAATGCATCCCTAGCCTTGCCCTATGTTAAATCCCTAGCAAGTTACACCTCTTTCACGGAAGCAAAAAGGGTGCATTTAAGCAAGCTCCTGGGGAGCAGTTACCTTATTTGCCTCGCAGTACTGTGAGGAACTGCACTATGGACTTGT
>NW_010292257.1:13428-29212 GCF_000700745.2 Antrostomus carolinensis | reverse complement strand
TATATATATATAATTGAGCATTTTTCTTTTCGAATGTATGGACCCTGGCTGTTCCTGCCTCCCATCCTTCTGTCGACTGTTGGTGTTCAGAGCCCAACTGCCTAGTCCTCGTGAAACAGAAAGTGCAGTTTTGTAGTGATCTCTGCAGTGGTAGCAACGTTCTTATCTATTATTAACTCTCGGAGATGAGAACGTGCTAAACTGACAGTTTCTTTTTAGCAAACCTCCCACGGAGGCATTAAAAGATCTTTCACTGTGTCTTTTAATGCACCCTTCTAACAAACTGGACTCCCAGCATGCTTTTTGCAGCGATTACATTAACCACAGAGTAGCATCCAACTGTACTGGGAGAGATGTATTTACTCTGTGTGTGGGATGGTGGCGAGTCATCCAGAGCAACTGGTAGAAGGAGCCTTGTCTGAGAGGCAGGGAAGAGGAGGAATAAAAAAGATTACTTGCTTGCCCTGAAACTTGCCAGTCTTTTTTTTCTTTCCTCCTTCCAACTGCATGAGTTGGTCAAATGAATTATATTCTCCCCACAAACCCACCTCCACCCTTAAACCCTCAAAGCTGCAACGCTGCTGGTAAGATCAGTGACGTGTAATTGATGTTGGGCTGGTACGTGAGATCAGATAAGCAGAAGGAAACCAGGCTTTTGCAAGCTGGAAAGGAGGAAGACGATGAGATTAATCTCAGGGCTATAAGTGGTTAGAGAGCTGCTGAGGAGGAGGAGAAGTACAGGTCCTTTCTCTGGAAGCTGCTCTTCCCCTTGATATAACCCAGCTTTTCCCAGTTTGAACTAAACTGGTGACATTGGAGATACAAATGTTAAGTCCTGAACTTCATACAAATGTGCTGCTGCTTGTGTGGTATGATCCTGAACTCACTCCCAAAAGTGGGAGCTTTTGTGATTTACATCAGCGTAGCTTGTGCCAGGATGTCGGTCCTGCTCATAAACAGGGCAAGGCGGCTCGTTGCTGGGCTTGCTGATGTGTACGACACACACAGATTTCAACTCACAAGGCACTTAGCTGAAAGGTTTAGTTTGGATGCTCAGCCTCTGAAGTCAGTGGAGGGACAGGGACACTTCCCAGAGGTGATTTGGACCTTTAGCATGGTGACTTGCTGGAGTTGCCTCTCCTGACTGCAGACGAAGCCTTGCTCAAGCAGGATCCTGCATTTAGCTTTCTGGTAACCCAAGTCTGAAGGGATAGTGGTAGCCTTTGCCTTGTTTTTAAGCCCTGTTTCAATAGAGATTTGGGATGGTCCCAGTGACAAGTGGTGTGAGCACAGCAGTAAACTCAGGAGAGAGCAGGATGGTCAGACAGGCATCATATCTGTTCCACCATCTTCTTTTCTCTCACTTTTGGCCTTCTTTGAGTTACTGCTTGTGTTTTGGTCCCAGGGGAAGCAGGTGATTCATGACACCTTCAGCTTCTCAGAGAACGGCCTCTTTATGCTGCACCTGATCTATCCTCTGGGTCTTCTTAGCTTTTTCATCTTCAGCAGCTTAATACAAAGTAGGATAAAGCCTTGTGATCCTTGTTAGTCCTCAGTTGTCTCTCCATTGTTTCCCTCATACAGTAGCCGTCCTCAGGTACTAAACTAAGGAGCTGCATCCTTTGGTTCCATAGGATCAAGGGACTGCCTGCAGAATAACAGCAGCATTGCCCTGTTGAGTTGTGTCAACTGAGGTTCAGTTTCTTAGAAAATGCCTCAAACTCAACATTGCTTGGAGCCTTCTGCCTCAACATCCCTACAAATTCCAAATACCATTTTTTTAAGACAAAAGCTGTGTTATTTTGAAGGAGCTAGTTTTCTCCATTATGTTTGTCCCAGGATGACTGGGCAGGAAAGTGCTTACAAGAGGAACTGAGTAGATAGGTGGTTTTGGAGGGTTTGTTTGTCTTTAAAACGAAGTTTCTGGTGGGTTAAGAATGAAGCAGTGAGAATATTGCCGTGTCTGGGACACAAACTGCACCAAAACTGATGAGTCCTTTTAACCAGCATCTTCTAGTGCTGATCAAGGCTCTGTGGGGACTTCACCATTCAGCAGAGTTTGAGGCAGGTCAGACACTGTGGTCAGTTACACCAAACAGGTGGAGATCAGGACCTGGAGTCTACGAAGTGGGTTGCAACAACTAGATGGTAACTTGAGACTCTGTCAGTGCATATTGTGAAACTCGGTGTTTAAGAGGAAGTAATCTGCAGCAGGAGGAGGAAAAAACCAGAAGAACCCCAAACAAGTCTACTAGCAAAAAGCATGTGCGCTGTCTCTTCTAAGCAGAGTTGGAAGTAACATCAGACTACAATAGAATATCCACACAGGAGGAGGTCTTCCAGGATGGTAAGTACATTTGCCATCATCTTGGGAGTGCTGGGGCATGGTAATGGAGAGATGAATGCACTTTGTTCATCTGAGGATGAACAGTTTCAGTTTCAGGGGAGGTTTTTATATAGTGAAAAATCTCATCCTTGTGTTTGAAATCCAAAATCTGAAATGGTTTGATGCTGATGGAGAAAAGTACCAGAAGTTATTGTGAGGGCAGGGGGAAAGCAGCATTAATATTATAAACAACAGTCTCCTGTGTGTACTCAGCAGATTGTGGTATTAGCTTGTGTTCCAGTCTGTGAAGCAATGCTGTGTAGCACTTTTATTTATTGCTTTTGGATGAACTTTAGTCATTGAAGTTGGCAGCTAGTAAAGCCCTGAAAGCTTCAAGGGAACCATAGTTAATTACTGACCAGCTACAATATTATTCTTAAGAATTCTGGTTGAGTCTGTGATGTTTTCTTTCTTGAAAATTAAACTGCATATTTTAGTGCAGTTCTCATGACTCTGTGTAGCATCTGGGAATCTAACCCATCACTGGTCAAAGACATCAAGAAGGACTTTGAACCAAATGGTAGATGACTTTATCATGGCACATGAGATCGGTTCACTTTCATATTTTAAAAGAAATACTGCTTTTTTGAAGCCATTTTGTAACTGTTGCTGAAAAAGAGAACTGAAACAAGTTGTTTCTGATGAGCTCTCTCCTTCTTAAGCCATTTCACAGCTCTAAGTGCACCTACAACTGCAGCTCCTTATCAAGACATTGCCTGGGTCATGGAATGTATCGTGGGGAGCACTTTAGCTTTGGGGGCCAGAGGGACAAGACAACACCTCTCAGGCTCTGGTTCTGTGATGGGAACCCCCGGGGCAGCCAGGGGCTGTTACTGGGTAGCCCAGCTGGTTGGGACAGCTGCTGCCAAAGCAGTGAGCTGTGGAGTGTGACCTGCAGCCTCACTGGGCTCTCCTGGCCTCAGTTGAAGGGCTGCTCCTGTTTTTCAATTTCCTGTCTTCTCCACCTTTAAAATCTCCTTGCCTCAGTTTCATACCGAACTCCTTCGCCTCTTCTCTCTTGCTCTCTTCTTCCCGCTAAGTTTTCTGGGCGGGCATTTGACCACTTTCTCTCAAGGTGGGGGAATGATGTGTGTTGCTGTCACACAGCTTTCTCTGTGTGGTGTGTTACATCCCCCCTCTCTGCTTGGGCTGTAAGCTCTTTGGGGTAAGACATTGTGTCTTTGTGCTGTGTTTAAAACATGAACTGGGCTTTCAGGGGCATGGGGACCTGACATTCACCAGGCAATGGCCAACTGTCTGTCACTGCTGGCAGCAGCTCAGTTTCTCCAGGGCTGGGAGAATGGGTGTTTACTTGCCAGTATTTATAACTATTTCTTGTGTAAAAGCTTGCATCTGGATCTGGGGGCAGCAAGAGGAAGTGCCAGTGAGAAGTGTGACTAAAACTGTCTTGGAAAGTAGGGACAGCTCTATTGAGTCCAGCTGATAACAACAACAAGCAGACCCTGAAATGGAAACTGAGCTTTCAGCTCTGAAGCTCTAGTATGCTTTTAAGTATGTCTATTCATACCTTTTCTTCCCTCCCCAGCTTTCTCATTCTCCCTTGTCTGCACTTTTACCTTGGGTCCCCTCTTCACATCCCTCTCTGCATTCCCCATGTCACTGTTTCAGACCCACCTCCCTGGTCTCCCAAGACATCCTCCAGCTCTTTGGTTCAGCCCCACTAGTTCTTGTGAGTTGGATCCCACAAGAAGCCTTTAGGGCTATGTCCGTGCTGTGTCCAACTCCTGCCTGTTCCATGCAGTCACAGCATCTGTACAGAAAGGTGGGGTGGGCAGGAGTTGGACGCAGCATGGATGTGTGTGGCTGTGCAGCCTTATAGTGTAGGAGAGCTGACACCATGAGCCCACCCAGTTCAAGCAATAATGGCTGTGAACATATGGCAAGATGAATGGGACAAGCCTGGCAGGATCCTTCCTACCTACAACTTGTTTGAGTGTGGTCACCCACAGAGCAACTGCATATCTGATACCATTACAGTGTGTCTGTCCTCCAGGCTACAAATGTCCAGTAGGGGTAGGAAGTGGTAGTTTGGGGACTGGACAGGTGGTGATATCATCTGGCAGCACTTTTTGAAATCTACCATACCCCAGGATGTCCTTCTTGCTTCTGAGCATGAAAAATGACAGCTGACTCCTAGGGGGTAAAGTCACCTCTGCTAGTGCAGGGATGATTCATGACCCATTGAGCATGTGTGAAGTTTTTGGTTTGACCTTTTGAGAAGGCAAAATAGGCAAGTGGCCAACTACCCCTGCCCCACCATCTGCTGCGAGTTTGGACATATTTTGGTATTTGCTCTTGTGGTTGCCTCTGCTGATGATAACACAATATTGGAGCACTACTGTCTGAGGAGGAAAAGAAGTTAACTTATATTCTAAGGTCATGATTGCAACAAGGGAGAAGAGTAGTTTATATTTTGACCTGGTCACTGTCCTCTTAACAGAGTCCTTCCTGGAAGAGACACTAGCATTGAAGACTGCTCACACACAAAGGAAGAGAGCAGGAGCCTAATAGAGTCGCACACAGGATGACATTGATGCTGTACATTATCACCCACAGCGTCTGCGCTTAATTACTGCTTGTTGGCAAATGTGTTAGCTTGCAACAGGACAGAAGTGGGTGTTGGAGGATAACTTGAAGAGGCAGTTGTTTACACATTAATTACTGCCATGATTTTTGTGTGTAGACAGCACCAGGGAAAAACTGCAGGGTCCTGTCTTTCTCACTTTGGAGTCTGTTCATGTCACTCAAGACCCATAATCCAGTGAGGATGTTGCACAGATCCGTACTTAAATTTTAGAGCACCACGTAAAGCAATACCAGTAACTTGCTTTTTTTAGGCTGTATCTGGCTTTATACAAATAAAGCTTTATTTTTCCCCTTGCGTACATTTCTGTTTTTCAGATTGTGAAAAAAGCATTAAAACCATCCCTGATGTTTAATGAGTCCTCCAACATGAAATTAAGCGTGAACAATCAAAAAGACGTCAAAATGGTAATTATTGGGATACACTACATTTGCTTACAAGAGCTGAGATTACACTGACAATTCTGAAACGAAATAACAGATTAAGAAGAATGATTTTATTGCCCATTTTAGAAATCCATGTAGGCTTTGATCCTATTTGTAAATAAACGAGTGACAAAACCCTCATTGATTTATCTGGTAGACTGATCAAACCTTGCCATGCGGGAGTAATGTGGAGCCTGATCCTGCAGCCCTGGCTCAGGACAGTAAACCCTGCTCATACAACAACCTCACTTCCACCACTAGCACAGAATTTATTTGTTTATTCAGTGTGCTGAATCTTATTATATTGGGAAGAAATTCTTCACTGTGAGGGTGGTCAGACACTGGAACCCAGAGAAGTTGTGGCTGCTCCTCCCTGGAAGTGTTTAAGGCCAGGCTGGATGAGGCTTTGAGCAACCTGGTCTAGTGGAAGGTGTCCCTGCTGATGGCAGGGGGGTTGGAACTAGATGATCTTTAAGGTCCCTTCCACCCCAAACCATTCTATGATTCTATGACTGGAGCACTTGGACATCACAGTGTACAGCATGGTGACAGCCAAGATGTGAGTTCAAAATAGATCTCTTGCCTTAGAAATGTCTTCTCAAACCTCTGCAATATTTAAGTCTTGCCAAGATGTTCATGGGATGAATTGCAGAACTGTTAAAAATTGGTGTTATTTTTTTGGCCATCAGTGAGAAGGAGAACAAGCCAGAGGGCAAAAATTTAACTGGATAGTCAGTTTAAAAGTGTTTTTCTTATGCAAATCGCTGCCTGAAATTGATGGCAGCACTGTAGATCTCGAGAAAAGCAGAAAAACAAAGAAAAGTAAGTAACTTATCCACACAGAAACAGAAATAGATACTTTCAGAGACAACTGGTTTCTGTGCAATTTTTATATGTAAACTCTTGGGAGCCCACATTTATAGCTAAAGCCTCACAACCACTCCCAGACTCAGTTCTACTGCCTGGAGGTTCAAAAGCTGAACTCCGAAGCACATATTGCCTGCCACAGGTTGGTGGATGGTCCCAGCTCCCAAGAATTGCTGGTGGGAGCCAGACATGATAATTGTTGGAGGGAAATGGATCTGCACTGGTGGCTGTCTATTCCTCCTTAACCTAGGGCAACATATAGAGCTGGTGCTGTATGTTACAGCATGTGAGTGGCTGGACTCCAGATCTGGATATACCAGGAGACCAGACTATTATTATTTTTCATCTACATTCAGGAAAAAAAAAAGGGGGGGGGAAATACAAAAAATGGGAAATGAAGCTAATTCACCACAGTAGAATGACAAGGAAATATTATTCACTTGCCATGATAAATGAGATTTGTGTAGTTTCACTTAAGTGAGGTTTAAATTAGGAGACAAAACCAGAACATGTTCAGAAACCACAAAATGTCCTTCTGCTTCTGTAATTTTCAGGCTTGTTTTTTCTCCCTTGTGAACTTCCTCTGTATGGTTGTGCTGGGCTTGATCCCACAGCTAATCTTGTGTTATGGATTTCCTCGTTTTGATTTTGGTAGAAATTTGGTTGAACATCCATTTGTCTTGTGCTAAAATAAAACTAATCAATGTCAAGCTAATCATAAGTTTTGGGAAAAAAACAGTTTTTTGATATGTTGGCACAGAAAAAATTCAAACAAAATTAAAATCATGGTCCTCACATAAACGAACCCCTATGTAGCTTGTGGTCCTCGCTTTCAGTGGTGTGTCTAAGAATACTGTCTGCCAGCAGCTGAAATCAGAACTACTATTCAATGACTGTGATTTACTCATCTGAAACAGGCAGACAGAATCACAGGATGGTGGGGGTTGGAAGGGACCTCTGGAGATCATCTAGTCCAACCCCTCTGCCAAAGCAGGTACAAAGACATCCATTAGCTGCTGCACTGGTGACTTGGTGATCACTTAAATCTTCTATTTGGATTCTGTTCTAGTTTCAAATCCTGGGGGCAATTTTGATACTTGGTCTTGTCCTGATGGCTGTTTACTTCATGAGAGTGGACAGCATAGCTGATCCCAAGCAAGAAGAAGCAGTTGTCAGCATTTACAAAGAGATGGAGGAGGAAGAACTTTACGGAGATCTCCCAGGAACCACAATAATTGAGGTGGACACCAATAAGTCCAATGATTCCTGCAGGTAACCCCTGCCTAATGGCACATGGAGAAGTAATAACCAGATGAAGAAATAATTCCAATGCTGACAATATCAGCATGGCTTTTATTCTCGTCCTGTTGTATAATAAGTGATAAAGTAGCACTAATTTGGGAGAAGTGAGGCATTGGGTCATCAGCAGTTTCCTGTTATGAGGGGCAGTACTGCAGCTCCACTACTGGTCCTGTGCTTGTATGTTTGGCACAGCTCTGTATCTGCTCCACCACCTCCAGCCATCCTCCCTTTGTGGCAGTGGTGGGAGGTGGCAGAGTGATCAGTGGGCAAAGCAGCCTTCTCTGAGCTCACCCTCTTGCAGAGGCTGGAGGGGACAGTGGGTGTTTGTCCTGGCAGAGGGTGGAGAGGGTACTAAAGTGACATTCAGCCCCAAGGGGTTACTTTTCTCCTCATCTTTAGGATGGTAAAATTCAAAACCTCAGAACAGCTACTGAGAAGCCATTCTGCTGGATTTGGGAGGACAATGTATGATATATGCTTGGCTAGAAAAGCTGGGGATACAGAGTACTTGCAGCTTGTTTGTCTAGCTCAGCTTGTTCAGCTTTGAGGTTGATGTCCAAAATGACCAACTGTCCACCAAAACAGGTGCTTGTTTTCCTGTTTGGGTCACAGTTGCTTGCTTCACGATATACAATTGCCATTGCAGCTTCGAACTTGTGGAAAATGTTCCTTACGACTTAGCTTTTGAGATAAATAGCACAGCAGCCAAACCCCTGTACCACGCCTGGATGAGACTACTTGATACAGCCCGGGAAAAAATTCATGTGGCTTCTTACTATTGGTCTCTTACCGGGAAAGATATCAATGTCAATGATTCATCCTCAAAGCAGGTAAGATAAAATCAGCAACGAGCACATCTATGGTTGTACATCTCACGTACACGTGACAGATGGCAGGTTGATTGTGTGACCTGTCTCCCAGTGACTTTGCTTGACTCTTCCTGCAAACCCAGAAAAGTTTTCCATGCTGGTCTGAAGCAGCACACCAACTTTCCTCCTCCAGTCAACTTAGACTCCATCTGGGCTTTGTCTGTTTTAAGAGTGACCCAGAGGTCAGTCCCAAAACCACGCTGGTTTACTCTGCAGACAGTCAACCTGTGGTAGGGACAGCCAGTGGCATGGCTGAAGAGCCTACAGGATCCCAGATACACAAGTGAACATGTCAGTTCCCACTGGCTACCTGAGGGAGTCAGGAAGCAGAGTCTGCTGGATGGCTCCTTCCTGGGGAAGGACTTCTCGTAAGGGCAGTTAATGACAGAACAAGGGGAAATGGCTTTAAACTGGAGGAGGGTAGGTTTAGATTAAATATTAGGAAGAAGTTCTTGATTGTGAGGGTGGTCAGACACTGGAACAGGTTGCCCAAGGAAGTTGTGGATGCCCCCTCCCTGGAAGTGTTTAAGGCCAGGCTGGATGAGGCTTTGAGCAACCTGGTCTAGTGGAAGGTGTCCCTGCTGATGGCAGGGGGGTTGGAACTGGATGATCTTTAAGGTCCCTTCCAACCAAAACCATTCTATGATTCTATGTTTGACTGCGTCAGAGGCTGCTTCTCTCACGTGTACAGACACGGCATCTGCATCTGCCCATTTTGCAGGTGTCCCTCAACCATGCCTTCAGACAGCAGCTGAGGACATTTACTCTCCTTTGCAGAGCTGTCCTCCTGGGCACCTTGTGCAGCCAGGCTTACCATGGGGCCTCTCTGGCTCCACCACCATGAGTAAATGACAGAGGCCACAGCACAGGTTCACCTTGTGACCATCCATCATGTTTAATTGCCCTTTGCTGCTCTTTTGGTCTGTGGCTGCTGGCAACCTCCCAGGCAATCCTGAGCAGGGTCTAGGGGACGGTATAGGCTGGGGACTGTTCTGAAAAGCAGAAGGGACAAGGCCACCCTATTTCAGGCTGGTATGGAGTTTAGTCACGTGTCAGGAATTGTGCTGTTTGCTGGTAGACCAGATGCTGGCCTGTTTATTACCGTGGGCTGAACTTCTGCCTCCATCCTGGCACATCATCCTCATTATCCTCATGGGCTCTCTGGGACTGCTCTCCTTGTCTTCCTCCCCAGGTGGGTCTGGTGTTGTAAGCTGACTCATTTCCTTCACATGAGAAGTAAAAGTGACAGATGTAAGGCTGAGCCCCACTTATACTAAAGGGACAGCTCAGTGTAGGGTGCTCTCTATTACTTTTATCCTCAGAGAGAAATGACGCACTATATCTGTCGAGCATCAGTATCCAACAGTTGATTTTCATTGGGGCATTCATGTTTGAAGTCTGGGATATTTATGGTTGTACTTTTAAACCTTACACCTAGCAGCATCAAAGGCTAGAAACTAAACTGAGTCATACATTGGATCAGAATCTTTGTCTCCTTTTTTCTGTAGTTGAAACACTCCTGAAATAGGTGACACTTCTGACCTTCCTTGTGTTAGGGTTCTTTAAAGGAAGCATCCATTAGTAACACTATATTTGCATATATCTTAATGTTCTATAAAGACTACAAAAATAACAAACAATGTACCATGCAGGGTGAAGATATTCTGAAGAGGTTTGAGAGATTACTGGCAGAGAATGTCTCTGTGTATGTTGCAGCAAGTATGCCAACTTTGGCTACAAATTCAACTGACCTTGAGATTTTAGAGGAAAAAGGTAATTATCTCACTGCAGTGATGTCCTCAAAACTTCATTAATGCAAAAAGACATCTGAGAGAAACTGGTCTCCAAGGCCTGTTCTGGCATGGTGCTTACATGGGGTCACAGGACAAGTGCTATGTATTCGCCAGTTCGTGACTTCTGTATACGTTGTCATGTCCTTATGGATTATTTTGAAAGTTCACATATTGTATATTTTTACAAGTTATTATATTCCCAAGAATGATTGCTTGTGAAGTTTGGTTGTTATTACCAGTTGCAGGTATTAGACATCCAGATATGTTCTGGCTGTCAGGGGAGCAGTATAGATTACTATCACCATGCTGTATCTAAACTCTTCTTCCCCTCTCCATCTTTCTTCAGGGGCTCATGTAAAAAAGATTGATTTTGGACATTTGGCAGGAGGAGTGTTGCATAGCAAATTCTGGATTGTAGACATGAAACACGTATATATTGGTAGTGCAAATATGGACTGGAGATCTTTATCTCAGGTAAGCTCTGCTGCTACATAGTAAAAAATCTAGGACCAAATTCATTTCTGAGCACATAAGAGAGAAAAATCGTAATGTTGTAAAATGTTGACCAAGTGGAAGAAACGGCAAAGAAACCCCTGGAAGTGGCTCTTTCTGGGGCTGTGACATAGCTTTCTCTCCTTGCAGGTGAAAGAGTTTGGTGCTGTGATATACAACTGCAGCTGCTTGGCCAAAGACCTCTGGAAAACGTTTCGTACTTACTGGGATCTTGGATATACTAATGCTACCACCCCATTCCCTTGGCCTCTTAATTATTCTACCCATATTAACAAGTATCGGCCTCTGGAAGTAGAATTTAATGGAGTCTTGACAAAAGCTTATTTTTCTGTAAGTATGTTTTAAAATAACAAGATACACTGTAAACTATGTTTAAGCATTAGCTAGAAAAGTTCCTTCAGCAGTCCTCAGTTACTTGTGTTCCAGTTGGATAATAATTCATTCAACGGGTTTCTCTGGAACTACTCAAGGAATAAGGGTCTATCCAGCTTGGGCTGTCGGGTAGCATGGCAAGGATGGGGTGCAGGTCTCATTTAATCATCTGTGAGCTCAATATATCAGTAAGTACCTGACCCATCAGGACATGGAAGGCGTGAAGAGCAATAGCAGTCCACCTCAAGTGCTTTGTGCTATTGTAATGAAAACTGAACAGATCCAAATATAAGTGAATCACAGTCTGACAGAAAAAAAGGATAAAAGCACAGACCTCTGTATTTTCTTCTTTACAGGCTTCTCCTCCAGCATTTTGTCCAGAAGGTCGCACCCACGACCTCTTTGCTATAATCAGTATTATCAATGAGGCAGAGAAATTTGTCTATGTTTCTGTTATGGAGTATTTCCCTACCAGCCGTTTCGTTCATCCAGAAAGGTAAAATTTTAATCCTAAGCAAATTAGTTGACTACACTATTTAAAGGAAAAAATATACTATTCTCCCCTTCTGCAATGAAAATATTCAGAGTGGAGAGAACTGAGGCTTTGCTCTGCATTGATGACTGCCTCGTGGACTGTGCAAACACTGATGCTACAGGAAGGATGGTCTCCAATGCTGCCCATATATTTTGCTGGTATTTTAGAGCAGCCTCCTGTGCTCTTCACACAGCAAGAAAATTGTGAAGTGCCAGACTAGGGACAGCCAGGCGCACTCCCTGCAAAGTACAACAGAGCAGCTTTATGAATAGAGAGAGGAATAGGGACAGCAGAAATATATCTGACATCAGACTTTTCAGAGAAAATACTGTTTTGCTCGCCTCTTCTGCTCCTGTTTCTCTTTCTGTTCTTCATTTCTGAAGACTCCTGACTTCTGCCTTTGCTGCCTGTTTGACATACTTGACCCATGGTTTAGAGGGTGATTCTTACCTGTCCTTGCTGACCTCTGCAATGATAAATGAAACAGCCTCTAAAATAAACTTCTGGGCTTTTATTTTCCTTTTTTTTTATAATTTCATCTAAGGACATCCAAGTTCCTCAAACTTGTTGAGTGCATGGAGCAGTAGCTCTTGAAGAGAAGATGATAGTGGTGATCTGGAATGATCAACTTGTGTGTGGTAGACCACTGCCATGGTCCCAGTGGGTTGCCCAAGGTCACAGCAGAATTATGCAGACTTTGCACACCAACTCAAATCTGAGTAATGCAGAAACTTAGTCAGTCATGGGGCAACACTAAGACCCCAAATCCTCTTAGATATGCTTGAATTAGGATGTTTACATGCAACAAAGTGCTCTGAGTATTATCTGCTTATAACATTTCTGAGTTTTCCAATCAACTAAATAATCTGATTGAGAAAGAAGTTCAAGAAAAATAGTTACGTACAACATGGCTTGTAAAGAATAGGGTGAGCTCTAGGTTGCCATTTAGTCAGTTACACCACGCATCATGTCCTCTGGTATGACGTGCAAAGCCTCTGTTCAGCTGGGTACATGTGTGTGTTAGCAGGAAGTGTGTAGGATAGTAGATAGACACAGATAATTCCACTGTCCTTGAAACAAAACCTCAAAGACTAGCTCCCACTTGGAGGATATTTTTTATAAATCAAACAGCTTAGAGGATTTTTGGTTTCTATGTTGTATGGTTAAATCTCTGGGTTTCTCATCTCATGCTTTTAGCTAAGAATACATTCAGAGAAAGTCTCTTTTCTCCCTCAGGAATGAGTGTGTTAATATTCCTCATTCTTCATCTGAAGCCTTAATCCACCATTTGTGACATCTAGGGCCTGATCAGATGCAAACAAGAGTTTGAAAGGCCTAGGGAAAGCAGTGTGGGGCCTCGGGCTATCTCCACAGCAACCAGCTGTAGTGCAATGAATTGAGGCTGATTAGTTCAGGTTAGGTTCCTCCAGCAGCTGAGGCAGAGGGAACAAAGCTGCTGTCTTAATGCCTGAGTGTTAATCAACTAGAAATAGATATATTTAAAAAATGGGAAATGTTCAAAAATAGCATTTCTAAATAGCATGTTTTTCTGAGATTTTCAGCATGTACAAGTCAGCCTGAGACTGAAAGCACATGGCTGGTCCGTTGAACGCAATAGGACGATGTGCGAGGGAGGATTAGAGAACTGAGGCTTTTGTACGTAAGACCAAAAGGAGTAGGTTAGGCAAATTCATTCATCATTGCTCATGGGACTGTGAGCGAGTCCTGGACCTCTCTCTGTATCAGTCCTCCAGTCTGTACTAAAGATGCTTGTCTTCCTCCATGCGGCACTTATTAGGACCTATGGAATGAAAACGCTGCATGGGTGCTTGGAGTTACTAGTCCTGGGATGTATGTTGTCCAGCTCTTAATGTTGTATAGTTGGGTGAAGGATGTTGAAAATTTTCCCCTGAGCTCCTGACAACACAAGTGTCAGGAAAACTGGCAGCCCCATGTTTACAGGAGCACAGCTGTGTTTGTGACCTTGGGGACACATGGTGTACTAAAGAGGGCAAGGAGGGATGGGGAGGGATAGAGCCTGTCCATGCTGGCTGATGGCACAGTCATCTGGGATCCTGAAATGGGCATATTCTGCAAAATGGCTCTTAGGCTTTCCTCTGGGCTCTGTACTGTCCTTTTTACTTCATGCTGTATGGTCTGGCTTTACACTGGAGTTGCTATTGTTATTTTTTGTTTTCCTAAGGAAATGAGCATGATGGCACCATGCTCTGTGTGTATGTGTGTACCTGCCCTACACTTTTTAAAACTTTTTGGTCAGTTTCAACCCAGTTTGGCAGAGACTGGAGGTCTCAAAACACACTGGGAACAGAACTCTCTGGGTAGAAGGCAGAAATCTTATTTGTACCTCCAGTGAAGGCACAAGTGTTCCTCTTGCTAGACATCAGAGATCCCATCTGTGCACAACATCACTTGTGTTCTCAGTTTATTGTCACAGCTTTCTACTGAACTGTTTCAAACCACTCCTCTTTCCACCCACCCACTTTTCTCTAGATACTGGCCAGCCATTGACAACACTCTGAGACGTGCAGCTTTCAACTACAGAGTGCAAATCCGGCTTCTGGTCAGCTGCTGGACCCACTCTGACCCAGCCATGCTCTACTATCTGAGGTCCCTGCGTGCTCTCAACAACCCACATGTCCACATCAGTGTTGACGTGGTATGATACGAAACCTGATTTTTGGAAAGACAGCTTGGGGATATGGGCCCCACACTGATTTTTGAGTCTAAGCTGACAGTTGTGTGTGCAAGTACAAGGTTTTAGAGAAGCAGATTGTTTCCCTTGTTGCAGTGACTGATTCAGGGTCTTGGGAAAATAAGACCCAAGAGATAAGCTTTGAGGAAGCAGCTATTGCAGGCTACTAGTGATACCAAGGGATGTGTCTAGCTGCTGCAGTTGTGACATTATCCAGGCAGTTGCTTTTGCTGAGCACCATGACAGTAACAGTTTTGTGACAACTTAGTGCTCTTCTCGTAGACCTTTTCCTGTATGCGGTATCTTAGATGGGTCTAATTACTATCACTTTTTTATGATTGAGAGCTCTGCTGGCTGCCTATACAAATGGACCCATTTTTGAACACTAAATATTACACGCAGGCCATAGGCACGAGGCTGGAATGCATCAAGGGGGGAGGGGATGGTGTGGAAGCTCCCAGTATAATGTTACCAGGGCAGAGAGAAGTAACGTAAGCAAGGAGGAATGGTTTTTACCAATAATAATAATAATAATAATAATAATAATAAAAAGAACTGAAATGCAGATTTTAGTAAGAGTTAACACAGAAACTTCTGCATTATTGTTGTGTGCAGCACCCCTTGTGTCTGTGATCAGCCCATTCTAACACAAAATAAGAGCAGCAATCAGTGGTAAATGCAGATCTATTAAACAGCTGCCTAAAACTGCATTTAATTGTCTGCCCTGTAATGATAATAGCTGTGCCACTAATGGAACATTGTGAAGCAAACATTATCCTTAGCTGATCTCAATTGCTTATCCAATTTTATGTATAGTGGAAGTACTATTTGTTAGTTTTCTTGGATAAGAGTAAAATCTCTTTTATGGTACGTTCAATAACAGTGTGCGGAATATTGTCTTCTGTTCTTTCTGTACTATTCTATTCTTTGAAAACATAGAAAATCTGCATTGTCCAATTATTCAGTCTGTTCCTCACTCTTCTATTTCTATTTATGTTTTTAATTTCTCTCCCTCCAGAAACTCTTCATTGTTCCAGTTCTGAATCACACAAATATTCCTCATGGGAGAGTGAATCACAACAAATATATGGTCACTGATAAAGTAGCCTACATTGGTAAGTATTCCATTATTCCAAACACTTACAGTATCTTCAGATCTGTAGAACTGAGACTGAGATAGGACGGACTGCAGTATCAAAAAAGACCTCATTTTGCCATGTAAAGCAGATAAACATATCAAAGTATATGGCTTTATCAGAATGTCTGCCCTGGGTAAAGAAGTAGAGATAGGAAGGGGAGGCAACAGTGTAGGTTAAGTTCAGTAAGAGATAATTTAATATGACTGTGAACCATTAAGAACAGAGCATGACAAGTCTGAGTGCACAGCCTGTGACAAGCACAGCA
>NW_010292257.1:0-13411 GCF_000700745.2 Antrostomus carolinensis | reverse complement strand
TCCCAGACTGTGTGCTCAGAATGATGCAACGATAGTTGATGCTCTAGTATACAACATTATTGTGCTTTAATAAAAAGAAATTGCTGGGAGGAATTAATTCCACGCACTGTTTGTTGAACAGAACTCTAGGAAAGGAAATGAGAAAACAGTAATGTCAATTGGTGTTCCATTCCTGAAAGTCAGGATGGTGTTTATTTTTCACTCTTTTATTAGGATCCCTCAAAAAAGGGAATGTGAAAGGGCGCTCTCATTGCAGTTAGCTCATCCTCCAAGCACTGCAAACCAGCAAATAGCCTGATCTTCCAATGGACTTGAGGACTTGCAGATCCAATTGCCTTTAATAGAACTAGTTCCTTACTCAGTTGTCTTTTGAAGACAGATCTGCAGATAATTTGTTTTCATGACTAAGCACCTTCTGGAATTGACAGTAGATTTTTTTTCTGGCTAAGGCAAACACCAGAAGTGCTAAGTAATCAAATGTGCATTTTTTCAGAGTGTTTGATTTTCTGAATAGTGGTGGCTTTGGAGAGAGCCCTAAACAATGTCTACAGCTGGATTCCCAGCTTTGCATTGCATGCTGAGCTCAGAACAGCTCCTGAGGATTTATCGATCAAGGGTCCAGTTTTTCTTCTTGTTTTCCTTCAACAAGTGAAGAGAATTAAGTTAATTATGGATTTTTTTTCTTTAAACACAGAAACCCATATCAAAACACTGGCTTTTTACCCCTCTTAATACCCCAATGTTGCACTTAATTCCCTTATTATAATGAGTAGATTCGTGCATCTCTGCCACAGGCTGTAAGGAATCAGTGTCATGAAGCTTCAGGGTTGCAGTTAATACTGAGTTTCCAAAACCTGAGGTCAGGAATAAGAAAGAGATGACCTGATTTTTGCTGCTCCTCTGGTCCTAATGAGATTTGCAGTTGTACAGCAAATCAGCAAAACCAGGCAATGTGGACTTAAGTATGGAGATCAAACAGGACACTGGGAAATGAATGTTTTCTAATTAGCTACTTTTCCATTGCACAGGGACTTCCAATTGGTCAGAAGATTACTTCGTTAACACAGCCGGTGTGGGACTAATTATCAAACAGAATTCAACCAACCTACAAAGAAGGCAACTGCCTATCCAGGAACAATTGAAAAACCTTTTTGAGCGAGACTGGAATTCCAAATATGCAGTGAATCTGGAAGATGTGCAGGGACAGAAAGATTGTAACTGGAGGGGCATACTCTGAAGTGAATGAAATATACATTTAAAATAGAAACAAAAACTGCGTTTTAATCTTGTTACCCATGCAAAACAAGGAGCTTGCTTCTTTCTGTCTTTGTCAGACAAATTGCTTCTTCGTGGTGCCCACACTGTTGGATGATGCAAGAACTTCTTATAGTTGACTCTACCTGCAAAATCGTTAGTTAGTGTGTGACATTTCCTTTTTTGTACGATTACCTCATCCCGTAGTTAAAGAAATGCATACAGTGTTACATGACAAGCTGTCTGATATTAAAGCGAACATGGAAAATACAACCAGATCTTAATGTATTAGAGATGCAAATCATTATTCCTGTGCTATTTCATCTTAGGAAGCTATATGTTTCATCCATAACGTTCCATTAACATTAAGTGTTTGCTTACACGTGTTGAAGTATTTTTTTAATAAACTCCTGGCCATTTAAACATTTGAGCCATGTAAGTAACCACGTACAGCAGCAAGGGCAGATTTTTAAAGTAATTTAGGAATTTGAAGTAGAGGGAAATGCCTGTATTTTAAGTGTTGAGGCTAGTCACCAGAGTTAAAGACTTGGGATTTAAATCTTGGGGCCAGCTTCCAGCTCAGCTGCCCTGGACCCCTGCGTGTCTGGAGGTGTTTGGATGTCTGGGCATTGGCCTCATGCAGCAAATCAGACAGGGGGAATGGGGTGAACCTGCTCTGTGAGTGCTGGTGTGGCAAAGGCACCCCACCCGCACTGCGGGCAGTGCTTGGAGAGCCTCCTTCCTCCTTTAGGGCTGTGCTGGTGCTGACCGTGACCAGCTTTGTGTCTCCAGGCTGCCTTTTCTTCTGCAGTCACATAGGGACCATAAACCTGAGCCATCTGGTGCCTTATGTCCGTATCCACCACTGCATGATGGCTCTGCCACTTCTTACCCTCAGAAGTGACAGGAGAGGAAAGCAGGACATGTGTTCCAGCTGTGGAGGGTACAAGTGACACCGGGTTGGGGCTCTGTAGCCCTCGCCACTGCCAAAAGCCTTTGCCTGACACTGGAAATGGAGTCTCAAAGTGAAATTTTTGCTTTGGAAGTGATGTGCAGCAGAATCATAGA
The DNA here is from genome assembly GCF_000700745.2 of Antrostomus carolinensis. NCBI lineage: Eukaryota > Metazoa > Chordata > Aves > Caprimulgiformes > Caprimulgidae > Antrostomus > Antrostomus carolinensis. The sequence goes on along the minus strand of NW_010292257.1, from coordinate 11,089 downwards.
ATGGTCTGCATTAGAAGGGACCTTAAAGATCACCCATTCCCCCCCCCCCCCTGCCACGAGCAGGGACACCTTCCACTAGACCAGGTTGCTCAAAGCCTCATCCAACCTGGCCTTCAACACTTCCAGAGAGAAGCAGCCACAGCTTCTCTGGGAAACCTGTTCCAGTGTCTGACCACCCTCACAGGAAGGAATTTCTTCCTAATATCTAATCTAAACCTAGCCTCTTTCAGCTTAAACCCACTTCCCCTTGTTCTGTCACAACCTGCCCTTTTAAAAAGTCCCTCCCCAGCTTTCTTGTAGCCCCTTCAGGTACTGGGAGGTCGCTATAAGATCTCCCTGGAGCCTTCTCTTCTCCAGGCTGAACAGCCCCAACTCTCTCAGCCTGTCCTCATAGGAGAGGTGCTCCAGCCATCGGATCATCAGAAGTGAGAGAGCCTGAGGTAAAAGCCCAGAGCCAGGCTTCACAGAAGGGTGGGGCAAACCGCACGTCCTGGCACTCCATCTCTGAGCTCTGGAAGCACAGTGGACCTCTTCAGCTCTGAAAGGTGTGTGGCAGCTCATGGCTTCACTCCCATCGTTGCAGGGCCCCATTCAGTTGCATTTTGTCTCTGAGGCTGTCTCTCTTGCCACAGACGCAGCCCTGGATAGCGAGGGTACAGGCTTTCCCATCACAGTGCAACCTCCTCATCCTCCAAAGGAAGCATTTTGGTGCTTTCAAATCCCTACCCCGTGCTGAGAATGATAAAGGGACCTGCTGTGATCATCTGTGTGTGGACTGATTTGTATCTTTGTGAATACAGCAAATCCATGTACAAATAAGGCCCCTTCCCCATGGGGTCTTTTGGAGATGACCGCAACCAGTTTTCCATCTTTTGGTTTCCAGGCTGCTCCTTAGCTGTGTCTTCCAGACACTTCCAAGATTCCTTGGATTGTTTTATTAATCATTACAAATCAATGCTCATTGTTATTAAGGCAGATTTTAAAGACATGTAGCTACATTTATAGATAACTGAAATTATGTGAGTATTCACATATGTGCAAACATATTGAGGAAGATGCATGTGCTTTTAGCACTCTCATCCTCTGTTTCATTTCTAGAAGCTGCTTAATATTTTGAGATTTCCATTCACTAATTAAAATTTCTGGCAAAGTAAAACCTCTCCAGCTGGTTTTCACTATCTCCATTTCATAATTTATTTTCCTGGATCAACAAGTACATTTGACCACGTGCTGTATTAATACTTGCATGTCAGAATGACATTGGAGAGGTTTTTCCCAGTGCAATGATTATGTGTGAATGGTGGGCCAGTTTGAAAATCTTGAGAAGTTACATCTTTAACCAACAAAACTATTTTCTATAGAGGAGTGCGCTCCTCTAGATGGCACTCGAAGCTATGTTATCATTGTTTTGGGGGGCAATAAAAAGAAAACTTTCCTTACTTGTGAGCTCAAATCTGAGAGTGCTGGATAAGTTGTTCAGAGTTTCTAGGCAAGCTGGGAGACTTGTCTTCTGGTAATATAAGACTTGTGTGGGTAAGGTTCAGCTTATAAAGGAAAAAATTGACGCTTACAAGAGTGCTCTCATTTTCTTTAGTGTTGTTTTACTTGTGTTGTTTTTCCTCCACATGAAGGAGAGGTTTATAATTAAGACAAATAAATTTAGTTTATTTCCCTAGTATCTTGTGAGACTTTTTAGGTTCCTTCGTAGCTTGATTCTCATTTACTTGCTCTCTATTACAAAGGTAGAATAAGGTGTAATTTATAACCAGGCTTTGATTCTCTTAGTACTCTTCCATTTGTGAAACAGGGTGAGTAATAGTCCTTATCCATACATCTGCTGCTTGCCTCTTTCATTTAGATTGTGATTTCTTCAAGTGAAGGACTGTAACCAATGTAAGCTGGTGCCTCCAGGAGTATTCAGTGAACGGGCTCTGCTTTACCTGAGGGTTTCATGCAGAGCTGCTCCTCTGCTCTCCTAGCATGCTCATTTCTGAGACTGCTTGGTTTGGTGCAGTGCCTGTGGCTACAGCGCTGCTGACAGCAATACAGACAACAGGAAGGCAGAACCTTGCTGGCTCCATCGGTTTGTGAGTTCTAATAGGACTACAAAGTCATCTGGCTTCATGCGTTAGACACCAGCTTGTTCCAAAAGCTTTAGTATTATCAGTTTTCAACTTTTTTCCTCCATTACCCAGGATTTTCCTTTCCCAGTTGTTCCACATAAATCATACCTGTGTTGCTTTCATCTAGCTTCTGAAGAAAACTTTTCACCTACCATTTGTGCTATGTCAATGTACACTTCATTTTTTTGCAATCAAAAATATCCCCACAATCCCTGGAAGACAGCTCTTCTGTCATGGGCACTGACTCCCAGACCTCTGCTCTCTACAGCTTCCTGAGGAGGGGATGTGGAGGGGCAGGTGCTGATCTCTTCTCCCTGGTATCCAGTAATAGGATGTGTGGGGATGGTTCAAAGCTGCATCAGGGGAAGTTCAAACTGAACATTAGCAAGCATGTATTTACTGAGAGGGTGGTAAAACACTGCAACGGGCTTCCTCGAGAGGTGGTCGATGCCCCATGCATGTCAGTGTTTAAGAGACATTTGGACTATACCCTTAACAACATGCTTTAACTTTTGGTCAGGCATGAAGTGTTCAGGCAGTTGGACTTGATGATGGTTGTAGGTACCTTCCAACTGAAAATATTCTATTCTATTCTAGCCAGGCTTTTTTCAGTAGTACTCTGTGACAGGACGAGGGACAACGGGCAAAAACTAGAACACCGAAAGTTCCACACAAACCTAAGGAAAAACTTACTGTGAGGGTGATAGAGCACTGGGACAGGCTGCCCAGAGAGGTTGTGGAGACTCCATCTCTGGAGGTGCTCAAAACCCGCCTGGACGATTTCCTGTGCAACCTGTTGTAGGGAACCTGCTTTGGCAGGGGGGTTGGACTAGATGATCTCCCGACGTCCCTTCCAACCCCTATGATTCTGTGATTCTATTCTATTCTTCATATGTATTACCGCATTTGGGATTCATTTTGGCTGTCTTGCCTTTGGGATATATGAAAGTTCCTGCTTTAATATATAAAAACAAAATAGTCAATCAATAGAGATTTATTCATGGCTTAACAATGCAAGAAATTACCAGGGTGGGAGTGTCTTTCCTTTTAATGCATTCATACCTTCTTTTGCATGTTAAATCACAGCTGTATGTTTCTTTGTCTGGAGATTGTACGTAGGTGTTTAGCTGAACAGCACACTTTTTCAGCTGTTAAAAAAAATATGTAGCAGTAATCAAGGAAACCTACCACAATTAAAAGAACAACCTGAGCATCTCAAACTAAGTATGCAGGTGGGGTCAGAATCAGCCTGTTGACAAAATGTCTATGTTCTGCAGGTTTGTGGCTGTGCTTCTTGCACCCTTTTGGTCTCTGTTCTTAGCTATTCCTGTGGTCAGACCCTTGGGTAACACCTTGTTAACCTGGTTGCTTTTTCACTAACCTTCACCTTTCCCGAAGCTGATGGTAGCCTACTTGGAGGAAGGTTTTATTGCTGTTTCTTTTCTCTATTGGTCTTCCCTTAACAATAGTTCATTCACCTTTTAAAAACATCATAGTGATTATTGCTCTGTGGTCATTGTTGTCTCAGAGCTCAGTTCTAATTGACTTGATTCTTTCACCTTTGCAACAGACTCCTACATCCAGTGCTGTGCAGGTGGCTTCCTATTTGTGGGATGAATTAAATGGACACTACCTGAGAAACATTCTCAGGTGCGTGATGGCTGCTTTGCAGGCAGATGTGAACTATTGTTAGAATGAGATGTCCTTTATTACGTACATTACCTTTTTCCAGACCCAATTGTTTTGTCTTGATCAAAACATGGTATATGCCATTGCTGTCTGATGTGGTAATTTTGGGTCTATTGAACAATGACTTTTAAACTTAGGGAAACTTCAGGGAAATACTGCATGATCCAAATAGATAATATGTGTTCAGGCAGATGCCTAATGCTTATGTGAACAGTCTCTTCAGAGATCATTAAAGTTCTCTAGAACAGACAACTGACAACAGTTCTTTAGAATATTCAAGCCTGCCACAAGAATATAGAAATGAAGAGCATCTCAAGCTGCAGATGGTTAGACAACAGAGTACACTTCCTTTATAACTCAATTTCTAAATGTTTTGCTGTGTTTGCTTCCTCTGTACTGAGTCGAATATGGAGAAAGAAAATACAGGTTGAGGAAACTACTATAACGAAGCATGTCTGCACATGCAAATCTATAAAGCTTGGGACTGTAATGAATGAAAATTCTCAGATTAGTTTGTAACCATTACCACTGTATTTAGAAACTGTGCTGTCATTAAGTGGCCACTTCAGCAGATGATGGGGTATACCCAAACGTTTTGGAAATATAAGCTGGAATTTTCAGAATCAGAAAACGCTAACAGCACTATCAGTAACTCCCGCTACTCGAGTTATTATTCATATGGTGAGTTTATTGTGAATTAAGAATACAGACAGTGTTTTAATGATACATGTGAAGGCTGTCACATATGCACTCTGGTTTTCATTGTGCACTTGAGGGAAGCATTAATATAAACAAAGAAGTAAATAATTATATACATCTCCTTTCCCAGAAAATCTTTGAAGAATTCTACCAGTGTCATAGCTCATTCTGTGCATTTAACTGTCCAGTAAATATATACATTAAAAAATTATTTATCCACATTTTAATGGTTATTCTTTGTCAGCATGTTTTATTTTAGTATCTTCAAAATGTGAATTAGTTATATGGTTTTTGATCTTTAATTTATTCTGTTGGGTTTTTTTTAAATTATTTTAAGGCTAAATATGACCCACCACAATAATCAAAGAATGAGAAGAGAGGAAGGGGTAAAGCGTTAGTTTCTCTACACTAGAATTTTGTTTTTATTTTGCATTATAAAATATTTGTGGAATAATGCATATTGCCTTAGCTGAAATAAAGAAAAATATTTTAATAAGAAAGCAAAAGTAGGTCAGAAAGGTCCAAAATCTAAACAGGTAAGTATAGTTCTTATAGTACTAGTTTATACTCCATTCTGGAAGTAATCTAAACATAATTGGTGTGTTTTTGAGAAGCCTTTTTAACAAGTATTTTTGCTATCATCAAGCCTTTCAATGGTTTACTTTCGTGGTTCAGGTATCTTTTCAGTCTTTTTTAAAACTATGGGCTCCTCTCTACCTATAGAAATTGTTGCCTTTGGGGTGGATTTGAAGAAATCAGTATTTTTATTAGTGCACATTAGTATAGCACTAATAAATGCATTGAAAATGTAAATGTGGTAAATTCTGTTCAAATGTTTTCACAAATATCAGATTTGGATTTTGTTTAATTTTCAGTTAATAGAAAATTAAGAAAACATTTTTTTATGTACATGTAGAATATTTTATTTTCATTGAGGGCTGAGAAAAGACAATATTCATTTTGTTGTACCTCCAGGAATATTAGCTTGACTATTTTTTTCTTCCTCCAACAAGATTAGTTCAGTTCTTGCTGAAGATGTCACGATAGTTCGAGAAACTGGAATGTTAGATGAAGCCCCATCAATTTCAGCATTTTCAGCCTCTGTTGTTTCTTTAGGTGATAAACTTTCTTGTGCATCAAAAAATACATCAGGTTTATCTGATGGGCTATCTTCATCTGAGATTCTTCCCTCTTTATGACCCATCTCTTCTTTGTCGATGATTTTAGCCTTTTTGGAAGGAGATGTGAAACCAAGCTTGGGAAATCTAAACCATCCAGTTTTTTCAGTTTGCTTGGAAGAATCATTATCTGATGTGTCAGCAGGTTTCACATCTTCTGGAACTGATTTTTTTACTTCTGTTTTTGAATCTGTGCTTGTTTCAACACCAGAAGATGAAAACCCAATATTTGGAAGCCAAAATTTGAATCTTCCAGGAGATCTTTTACTATCAGCCTTTTCTTTTTCATTGGTTATGTCTTTTTCCTCATCCTCTAGTGCTTCAGCTACATCCTCATATTTAGAGAGAGGATGTGCAGTTATTCCCTCTGGTGACTTATCAGGATGACTCTCTTCGGGTTTACTGGAAGGTTTTACTTCAACAGCAAATGTTTTTAACCTCTGCAAACTTACTTCTCCACTAGGTTCTTCAGTCTCACTGTGTGGTTTGTCAGACAGTTTAAGCTCAGCACTGCCAGTTCTCTGTGCTGCTACTCTAAAGCTTCCATCAGCACATTTAGGTTGGCTCACTGATACATCTGCTGTTGAAGATGGCTGCTGGACTAGCACTTCTAAGTTGCTGTGTGATTCAGGCAACTTCACCTTGAGCAATGAGAATCCCAAAGTAGCAGTTTTGACTTCTGATGAGAGAATCTCTGATTCTTTCAGTATTTCAGTAGTGTAAATTTCACACCTTTCAATAGCAACATGTTCAGGTTCTGTTTTCTCACTCACTTCTTGGCCCTCTACATATGACCAATGAATGTCTTGCCCTGCACTCGAAAGGGAGGACTCTATGGTAGTAGTCATTTGTGCTGTTTTAATGTCAGGTTCCGTCAGTGTTAGAATTTTGCTTTTTGCTTTTTGAATACCACCCTCCAGAGCCTCTGGTGTTTCTTCAGGCACAGCAGAGCTTGCTTGCAGTTGCACTACTTCAATGTCAGTACTAGATCCCTTCCAATCTGTTACCACTTTTGACACTGAAACATCAGCTTCAGTTGGAAGAACTTTGAAAGTGAATCTTGGTATTTTTAGTTTAGGAATTTTTATATTTACTTCTGGGCCATCTTGTGATTTGCCCACTGTTTCCACTGTTACTCTGTCAGATGATTCAATATGATCTTGAGTTGGACTTTTCAAGCCAATGGATCCTTCTGATTTTTGAAACTGCATTTCTGCTGTGCCTATTTCAGTTTTAGATACTGAATCAGCTTCTGACTTTGGCAAACTGATATCATCTTCAAAACCTTTTACATCTGAATGCAACACTCCAAACTTTGGAATCTTAAACTTGTATGTTTTAATTTTACTTGTTTCTGCTCTATCTTCTACTTGCACTTCCGCTGCTGCAGACATGTCCTTTTCAACACTTTTCACTTGAAATTTCATTTCAGGATCTACTCTAGCAATTTTAACATCCATTTTAACTCCTGGAACTTCCACCTTTAGATCTTCCAGCTTAGCTGTAACATAAACACCATCTTCTGATCCCTTTGTTGTAGACCATTCACACATAGGCTTTTTAAATTGGCTTCCTTCACTGTCTTTTCCTATAATTTTCACCTCACCCTTTATCCTTCCTTTTTGAGTTACTGCCTCTTGATTTTGAACATCTAGCTCTTCCTTTGGAAGATTAACATCTATTTTCTCCTGTCTTGCATCCAGAGTAATTTCAGCTGATGATGGTTTACATCCTACTCCTGAAGTCTCTAACTTAGTGGAACTTTCTGCCTTCAGGACTTCTACATCCTGTGATTTGACTTTATGCTCTTCAAGAGTCAAAGTACATGTAGGAAACCTATTTGTTAAACTGTTGTCTGTGTCAATTTCTGAAGCACTTAAGTATGATTTAGACAATTCTGCCGAAGACACTGTGAATTCTGAAGTATGGAATTTTTGTCCTTCAGCAGCACGCTTAACCATGTCTGCATAAGTTTCAGTTTTCTGAATATTCACTCTACTATCTGTTCTTTCTGTGGATAATGAAATATCTCCTTCCATCTTTGGCAAGCTAACATCAGAACTCTTTGCAGAATCTCCTAACTTTGAAATCTCTTCTTTTCCAATAGTAATTTCAGTGACTGCTTGTGGCAATGAGAAAGTATTTTCAGGAATACCTGTTTCAGTTTGTGCTTTGGCAGGGGGAATGCCTGCCTGAGTATTTTCCATACTTCTTTCAATATTAGCATCACCTTTTTTTTCCTTTGAGGATGTTCTGCCAAATGCAGGTATTCTGAATTTTGGCATTTTAAACCATCCCTGCTGTTCTTCAGTCTGAACTTCTTCAGCTTTTATTTCATATTCTTTCAATTCGATGTCTTTCTCCTCAAGGCTCTCAATAGCTCCCTCTGTCACTGGTTTAGACCCTGACTGGGGGCTTAAGCCTGCCTTTGGAGCTTCAATGCCAGCTGTCAGATCTTGGGGTGTTTTTATCTTACAAGCATAAACACCAACTCCAGGATCTGACATATCAGATGTAAGTTCTGATGCTGGAACTCTCACAGCAATGTCAGCAATTTCATTTGTAATTTTTAGCTGGGGTAGCTCAGCTTCTATTTCTGGAGAGCTGATCTCTGTCTCTGGGCCTTTCCCTTTTGTTAGGGAGATTCCAAACTTTGGCTTCTGGAATTTGGGCATTTTAATCTTCCCTTCAGGACCTTCCAATTTCATCTTCCTTCCATCCACAACTGATGATCTTTCTGTCACTATTTCAGAGGTCCTCAGTTCAATTGAAGTTTCTCCTTTGGGGAACTTAATACCTGTTTTTTGCATGGTATCTTCATCAGTAGAACTCGTTTTTAGATCAACTTGTTGAAAACTCCCCTCCAAGGCAGGCAGAGCAGCATCAGTCTTTGCTGAGCTGACTCCCACATCAGTTTTGGAGGCTCCAGTATCTATTTTGGAAAACTCCAGAGCAGGAATCTTAACATCAGCCAGTTTTATGCTTATTTGTGCCCCTTCTTCTGTCCTTTCAGAATGACTTCTTTCTATATCAGGTATCTGTATTGAATCATCACCCTCTCTTTCTGTTTTAAGAATAGTAGCATCAACTTCAACTTTTGGTGAATGTGTCTGAGATTTGGGAACCTTGATCTTGGAGAGTGAAATTTTAGGCATGACAAATTGTGACTTTTTAACTGGACTTTTTTGTTCAGCTTTTCCTGCAGATATTTCCAGATCAAGGGCTGGCCCACTACCTTGGTCATCAGTTGCAGGTCCTCTCACTTCTGTGTCTATTCTACCTGACACTATAGCAAGTTTATGATCTTCCAAATTTGCTCCAGAATCTGATTTAATGCTTGCTTCTTTCTTTGGTGACCAACTGAAGGATGGAAGTTTGAATTTTGGCATTTTGAAATGTCCTTCTTTCTCTTCTCCACTTCCATCTTGTTTTATTTCCCCTTTAATTTTTAGTGCTGCATCTGAATCCTGAATATCACTGTCTGATTTTGGAATAGAAATGTCAGTTGATGGGAGGTGAACATCAGCCTCCGATGCTTTACTGTCAGCTTTGGTCATTTTGACCTTAGGGCTGTAAATTTCTGTTCCTGTACCACATTCCACATTTGGTGCCTCAACAGCAATGTCAGCTATTTCTACCATTGATTTTAGTTGGGGAACCTTGACTTCTGATTTGGATTGGCTGACCTCCTTTTCTAACCCTTTCTCTTTAGAATGTGTAATTCCAAACTTTGGCATTTGGAATTTAGACATTTTTGTTTTCCCTTCAGGACCTTCAATTTTTATTTCTACATCACCCACAGCAATTTCACTTGGTGTTCTTTCAACACTTGTATCAGGACTCTTCACCTCAAGGAAGCCTTCAGTTTTCATCTTAATATCTGAGGAGAGGCTGGCATTAGCAGCAGCTATTTTCAATGTCATGTCATCGTCTTCACATGTAGGAAGTACGACTTCACCTGTAGTCATGCTAATATCCATCTCTATTTTGGGAGCTTTGACATCCGGTTTGGAAAATTCCAAAGCCGGGACTGTAACTTTTGGCATTTTTATGCCCACTTCGGCCCCTCCTCCACTACTCCCTTTCTCAGGTTTTTGTACTGAAACACCTTCTTTTTCTTGTTTGGGACCACAAACATCTGTTTCCAGTATGGGCAGAGAGACCGGGACTTTTTGACCCCTCATTTTAGGGAATGAGATCTTTGGCATGATAAATTGGGACTTCTTGCTTCTACCCTTTTCACCATCTTTTTCTATTGGTGTATTAAGTTCCACATGAAGATTCTGATTCTCAGGAGTAGGAAATGTTAAATCACATTCTATGTCTCCAGATAAAGTAGACAAAGTGGGTACTTCCAGATGTCCCTCAGCTTCAGAAGGAGCAGTAGCTTCTTTCTTTGGTGACCAACTAAATGAAGGCAGTTTGAATTTTGATGTTTTAAATTTGTTTTCTTTCTCCTCAGTGTCCTTCTTTCCTGAGAATACTTCCTGTTCTGCCTTGCACTCTAAATCTGGGCCAAGGATTTCAACTTCTAATTTTGGCATGGTAGCTTCCATTGATGGGAGACTGACATCCAAACCTTGTGCATCCAGAACCACTTCAGGTGAAGGCTTGCGCTCCTTTACACCTAATTCAGCATCCGGGATCTGAGCTGGTTTTCCAATATCAGTATCAGTCATATCAGATGTTATCCTTCCCTTGGAAATTTCAGATTCAATATAGGAACCAACGTCACTTTCTGATGGTTTCCCCTTAGATGAAGAAACTACAAATTTTGGTTTTCGGAATTTAGGAATTTTAACTGTAAACTCCATGTCACTCATAGATATTTCAGCAGCTGATTTTTTCCCTCCCTCCCTTTCCAAAGAACCATCTTCATTTACAATTTCAAAATCTGTTGCTAAAAGATTTGATCCAGATTCTGCTAGATTACCTTGATATTTAGTAAGAGTAATGTCGCCTTTTGGTAAAGGGGAAACCTGTTCAAATTTAGAAGAACCAAAATCAATTTTGGAGAAACTCAAACTAGGAATTCTAAATTTTGTATTTTTAGAGCCACTAACTCCCTGATTCTCAGGAGGAAGTTTAGATTCTACATTACTTGAAAGAACAGAATGAGTTTCCTCTGTTACAGAATAACAAAGATTTTCTGAACTAGAAAATTCAGATTCGGACTTACCCTGTGTCTGAGGTTTAGAACTTTTCGAAAGAGAAACCTTAGGCATTCTAATTAGAGAACTTTTAACTTTACCCATCTGATCCGCTTTTGGGAAAGAAGAATCTATAACACCATCAGAACTTGGTGTTAATATCTCAGCTGCGGGCAGGGTCACGTCCACTTCAGAAGCTCCCGAGGGTTCCTTCACTGTCACTTGGGGTTCCTTGAGGCTGACGTCCACG